>NW_027133026.1:0-59118 GCF_026122565.2 Emydura macquarii macquarii | reverse complement strand
CTTGCCTTCTGATCAACAGGGTCTCCTTCTGATCCATTCCCTCAGATGAGTCTT
Organism: Emydura macquarii macquarii; assembly: GCF_026122565.2. Lineage (NCBI taxonomy): Eukaryota > Metazoa > Chordata > Testudines > Chelidae > Emydura > Emydura macquarii. The sequence goes on along the minus strand of NW_027133026.1, from coordinate 59,064 downwards.
CCATATAATTCTCCACCCTACTACCTGTGCAGAGAGAATGAAAACAATTCCTTACTTCTATCTGAATGGTGGGCATATAGGTTCTCTTTCTTCGGGAGGTCACATGCTGCCAATTTTCTTCCCCGTTCTTCAGTTTCCCCTGCTCTGCCTTCTCTGAATCTTTCTCACGCTGTGCCTGCAGTAGCAAATCTTGTCTTCGATCAAGAAAGACTTTGCCTTCTTTAATGCAACGCAGGGTTGATACTTGGGTCTCTAGTCTTTTAACCTTCTCTTCCAATATGGAAACCATCCTGCACTTGGTACAGATGAAGTCATCTCTGTCCTGTGGGAGGAAGACAAACATAGCACATCCAGTGCAGGTGACAACAACAGATCGCTCACCTTCCATATCTTTCCTCTTAGAGCCTCCTCAGATGCTGCATTTACTGCTCAGCAAAGACTAACAGGCAAAAGTTTGCTGTGGGGTCTCCCCCAGGCAAACTCCTTTTGTCTGCCTCTCCTCTGTTCGCAGTTCACTTGGTTCACAACTGGCTGCTTCTCATAAGGCTGCTGACTTGAAGCAGTTGCCCCGGCTCAGCACCTTCCTGTGCAATCAACCACTCAAGGCCCACCTGGAACCAAGCACTCCCAATTCACACAGCAGGTGACCTTTTAATCAACGGTTGTTCTCATGTAAAAAAAGACTTTATCATAATACAGACCCAAAGGAGCACAGTCAAGGGGGGTTGTACATATTACTGCATGTCATGGGAAAGCAAAAATTACTATAGTGTTTCATACACAGAGCCGGGCTAAGATAAGGCCACATTATAATCCTTGAGAAGAACACATGTTGTTGTCATTACAGATAATGATGGTCATTTTCAACCGAGCCTGAGGGAGTTAGGAGCCCAAAAGAGGCTGAGATTTCTGCACCCAATTCCCTTGGCCCCCAGACTGGATTACAGTGTGTATCCACAGGAGGCATTCCCACTGTATGGCAATGGGGTGCCTAAATGCCTTAGGCCCAGTTTAAATTCCCACTGTCTCAGGGTGGACTGGCCCTTTAATTGGGATGAGCTCATCCACACCTGTGCCTGGTCGTCTGTTCCCAGGTGAGGATTTGGGCTGCAGGCTGTGGTTGGGTCAGGTGACCAGACATCGTGGGAGGAAGGCTGATCCATCCCAGCCAGGGGGAGCAGTGGGTGAGTCAGACCTAGGGGACGTCTCTCTGGAAATGCCCAGGGGCTGGGGTGGCCTGGGAGCGCTGCACTGCTCAGAGATCTGAGGAACAGGAAGCTGGGCCTGGTGCGTCGATCCAAAGGTAAAGAAGAGAAGAATTCTGGTTCTCAGGAGACTCCTGCAGCGGATCCAGAGGGAGCCCAGGGTCAGGGAGGACTCAGAAGAAGATCTCCACAGCAGCCAGAAAGGAGGCCGGGCTGGAAGGACCTGCACTGCTGGGCATTGGACCTGCACTGCTGGGCAACAGGGAATTAGGAGCCCAGGATGGGCAGAATGGCCTGGAGATCCTGGAGTAGCAGCCTGGAGATTCTGGCTTCCAACTGTTATTCTCTGTTAACAAACCAAACCCCAGCGGGGAGAGTGATCCCAGTGCCCCAGTTGCAGTGGGACGTTTGACTGAGGAAGGAGAGGAATGGAGGCAGTGACAGCAGTTTGGATAAGACCCTGTCCCATGCAGTCTTTGGCTCTGACTTGGAGCCTGCCCCCGCCCCTAATCCAACACAGCCCATGAGTTTAACGTCAAGTCTTCACTGGGGCTATTCACAGGGTTAAAGTTAAGCACATGCTGAAGTGTTTTCCTGGATCAGGGCCTGAGTACGGAATATTCAAGGGAGGAGGGGTTTGAATTCGCCATCCTGTGTGTTCAGGGACGAGCCGCAGGTGGTGCAAACTCTCAGAGATCTATTGACGTCAGCGGAGCTGTACCAATTTACACCCTCTGAGATTATGGCCCCGTCTTTTTTAAGTGTTCCAATATTACAATTTAACCAATCAGAGAAAAGAAACGGAGCGTGTTAAAAATGTGTCCAGTCAAAAGAGCTCAAAGTTCAGACACAGAGTACTTCTGGTGAGTTGCTGCTCAGTGAGCTGTGGAGTAGGAAATGCTCATAGACGAGCTTTGGTGAGTAATGTTTAATTAATACCTGTAAGAAAATCGTGATCTGCACATAGACATGCATGAACTAAAAGGTCATAGCAATTCTATCTATCTATCTATCTATCTATCTGTCTATCTATCTATCTGTCTGTCTATCTATCTAACTATCATCACAAAATGAGCTTGTGTGCTCGGAGGTCAGTCTGTCTGTACATCTAATCACATACACTCCTGTTAGCTATCAAATATGTAGTGTACACAGCCACGTGCAGAATGAATAATAATAATAATAATAATTAGCGAAATTCTGTGATCCTTTTTCATCTGGGATGTGACCAGATTTACACAGGATGGTGGGTGGTGATGGCATTTGTCTACCAACGATAGAGCAGAATAACTCCAGACCTGAAATTTTCACCAGTATTTATATCAGTCAGAGCGTCATAGAAATGTAGGAGTGAAAGGAACGTCAAGAAGTTATGCGGTCCCATCCCCTGCACTGAATCGGGGCCACGTAAACCTCAACCATCCCTGATGGGTGTTTGTCCAAGTTGTTCTTTAACACCTCCAGTGATGGAGATTTAACCATCTCCTGTGGCAGCCTATTCCAGAACGTAAGTGCCTCACTCAGCCCTGGCACTGCTAAGCTTGGCAATTCATAGCACTGGCACCTCTGGGCTTGCCAAGGCAGTTATGGAAGGAAAAAAATTGCTTGAGCCCCGCACGCAATTGCTAGAGCCCTGGCACCTCTTCCATTACAAATTAAGTACAGCCCTTACTGAATTTAGTCCAGCCTCTTTCAGCAAGAACCTCATCAGAGCTAAACCAGAGATGTCAGTGGAGCTACTCAGCATGTGCCCTGGGCCAGCAGAGAGGGGAATCTCTACCTTATCTCCCTATTGCACTCACTTTCTCCAGGGTGCCTGTAGCCACATTTGGATCCTTCTGTGTAATAACCATTGACCAAATCCTGACCCCTTTGAAGTGAGCAGCTAAACCCCAGTGACGTCAGTGGGGTCAATATTAGGCCTCATTATACAGGGTCAGATTTTCTTTTGGGAAGCAGTGGAAGAAGTTTCTCTTCAAAAAAGCATCGTTGCCATAGTGAGCGCAGCACCTATTGTATTCAATTAGTTTGATTTAAAATAATAGAGATGCTCATCGGAGGCTCTAGATACCCTAACATATCATTACGAATTCCAAACAATCCCATCAGCATTGAAATAATCATTTCATCAAGATCTCAGCACCCAGACATCTACCAGAACTCTTTCCCACCCCTTCCTCTTGGCGGAGGGCAAACCGTCACCTCTTTCAGAAAACATCATTACGGAGATGGTACACTGACATCCTGATTACATCACAGAACATTGACACCTCCATTGAACCAAACATCCTGCAGCCTTCCCTCCCTCCACCCCCACAAATAAAACTGAGGGGGGAAAACCAGCCCGCTGATCAAATAAAACAAAATAAAAACAAACAAGTGAGCTGTTATAGGCTGGGGTAACGTCCAGATCTACAGTCATCTCTCTGCTCTGAGTGGACCCAGTCATTGGGTCCTACTTTCTTCCCAGTCAAGCAGCTTTGGGGAGAAGCTAATCTTTGCTTGTAGACCTTAGGCCCCAGGTCAAAGACTCAAGCTCAGATCTCTTGTCTGACATCCTTTGCTTTGGCCATGGATGGCCACCCTCTAGGTGCCCTAGACCTCAAAACCAGGATCTCTTGTGCCCCCCAGTCACTTACACATGCAACGTGGCAGTCAAACAAGGAATGCCGGCTCAGCAAGAGGATTTCTTGACCACAGACACGTAAAGTCCTTAAGAGTTACAGATCTTTGAATAATCATCAAAGTCCTAAACTGCACCTCTCCCTAGTGTGAGCTCACGCCTTGTAAGTCTGAGGTTTGTCAGCTTGGAAACCTGGGCAGAGTCCTTCCCGACCCCACTCTATCTTTCACACACATGGAGATGGGTGGCCCCCTTGTAGGCCTTATGCATAGAAACACTGTTTTCCCATGATGGTCGTGGCCTATAGTTGAGAGACAAAATTTATGGCCCCAGGCTGCAGTCTGGATGGCTCTCTGTGCTGGTCCTCCAGCAACATGTCAGACATCAGCTTCCAGGAGTACAAAACAAAAGGCTGCCTGTCTGCAAATCCAGGCATGGGCAGTCACCATCCCAATATATCTACACAGAGTACAACAGAGAGTTCATGATCGTTGGAGGCCCAGTGCAATTTGAGTCGCCTGACCACTGTGTTAAAGGCCTAGCATCACTTTAGCTGCTTGCTTGGCTATTTTGACCTGTGGCAGAACATTTTTTGGTTGGCAAAAAACAATAGAACCACTGAATAACATTGCAGAGGTTTTCCTTTTTGCATTCTAGGGCACATAACAAAACACAATACACAACATCTCTGCTTGCAGCTGTACGTAAAGAATGGTAATGTGAACAACAAGTTATCCTGAAATGTCCGGGGGTACACTTTTTCACTGCCAAGGGGCATATTTTCACACTGCCCCTCCAATCATCAAATGTTGTTTTAACAACCCCAATCATCATGGTGAGAATGGAATGTAGTCAAGGGTAAAAACCCAAAGTAAGTAATTAGCATATATAATAAATAAAAGAGTAATTAAATAAAAGTGATATATAAAAAGTCATCACTTAAACAAAGGAGCATGCTCCATCAAGACCTGATTCTGTGGAAGGTGCTGCCGGTCGAACTCCGTGGTGAGGCCCCTAAAGAAAGCCATTCCTGTATGCAGCTTTCTAAGTAATAGCTTAGCTCTCCAGGCTTAGTGAGTATAATATAGTGTAGTCTCATTGGTAGTCACACTTATCATTAAGCATCCGGTATCAACAGTTGGCATCCCTGGGTGGTCTCAATCAGCTGTGTGTCAGATGATTTTTAAGGCGTACAGTGCAAGGGTTTCTCTCACTGCATGTCAGCAAGGTAGCAACCTGTCTGGCCTGGTTCTCCGCGAAGCTGTATGTGTATTTGGCTTCAGGAGAAGGGCATTATGTCCTTTACAGAACTGTGTTGCGAGTCAGGCAGTCGAGGGGTTGCCACTCCCGCTCTCCTTTTGCTAAAACGAGTCTCAAATATAAAAGATTTTGTAAATAACCTAAAAAAAACCCCATAATTGTGAAGAGCATTTAAAGGTAAAACGACAGATGCAAACGTAATGCTCCAGTAAAAAGAATTCATAAAAACAAAGCCCAATCATAAAAAAAAAAAAAAGCTTGGCTGCTTTACATTGGCTTGTTTTAGTATCTAAAATCCTGAATACAAAGTTAAAAAAACAGCCAAAACCCCCCAAAAGCGGCACAAACAATGAATAGAATGCCAAAGTCAAATACAAAACCTAAAAACAAAACATAAACCTTCAGTGTCTGACTGTCTCACTCAGGTACGTGGTTCTCTAACTCTCAGGGCAATGCCAAGAAATACAAAAAACAAAAAAAATTAAACAATAAAAAACCAGCTCATATCTAAAAAGCAAAATGTCAGAACATGTAAGCTGCGGGACGCATTGTCCTAAGAAAACCTTCAAAGCTCAATAAAACGGAGGGCCAGTCCCATGCAGTTTGTCGGCAGCAGTTTTAGGGTACAAAGCAATTGGCTGCTGCTCAGGAAATTTTTGCTGCCATATAAGCAGACAGAGATTATAACGGTACAAAAAGTGTTGGTGTGCAGGAATTTAATCTGTCAGCTCTCTGTTGTGCAGAGGCTGTATGGAATAAGAACCAGTCAGATCAGGGCATGGGACTTCCTTCTCCCTACAGGCAAATAGTAAAGCAGATGGGTGGGAAAGTTACCCTGCGGGTTACTACTTCCGTGGCTCCTGTGCTTATAAAAACAAAAACTATTAAAAAACCCCAAAACGTACCACTCACATACCACGTCAGGAAATAGAATATTCAAATCTAAGCAAGTGCAGGCACTAAAAACACTTTTAAATATATCACCCCCGATAACATGGTTGCCTGGTTTGCACAGCTTATCACAGTGCCTCATGTCCCCATGGATGCATTTTAGCCAAGAGCTCTTCTGAAGATACCAATGATTTTCAAATGAGCCCTGACGGAAAAGTCAAAGGTCAAATTTGGCATGAACAGCCAACTTACAATTACAGTTCAGCAGTCTAGCTCAAAAGGCACATTGGAAAGCATTGTGTCATTGCAGGACTGGTACGAACGTCTCACTTACAATGTTCTTCCTGTTTTTATCAACTGTTTCAGGAACAACAATGATGAGATCTGTGTTCGTTTTTTTAAGTAGAATTGACTAGACTAAAATAAACTAGAGTAGACAAGAATAACATTCGAACCTGTCGGCTTGTGGACAGGACAACTCCAGAAAAGGTCTCTTCACTTTGTTATTGCGTACCATTATTCCCAACACAGCCCAGTTCCGTTGACCTGTTAGACATGAATCCAGGGATGCCTGCCTGCCTGCCTGCCTGCCTATCTATCTATCTATCTATCTATCTATCTCCATACACACACATCTCCCCGCCCCATGTACGTGTGTGTAGGTATCTCTGGACTTCACAATGGAAGCTTTTGAGGATGGTGTTTTTAAAATTAGGAAGGGAATGAGGAGCACAAATCTGAGTGAAAGTCAATGTAACTTGTGTTTCAGTCCTAGCACTGTTAAGCCCTTCTGCAGATCGAAGTCTGCATGATCGTGGGTGACAGATTTAACGGAATGGGGCCACTAAAAAAGATTTTGTGGGACCTTTGCAAGACGGGATCTGTTTAAAAGTTCAAGGTTCAAGTGTTTTTTTTTTCCAAAGCTGGCAGTTCTGCAATGAGAGGCTGCTCAAGAACATTTATCCCTCACACCCCGCCAGGCAAAACTTAAGTGTGCCGACCCACTCCGTAGTATTCAGAGCCTGAATGCTAGCCTGATCCCAAATGTTTATGCAGGTATTTTTAGGAATATAACACATTCCTTGCGAGCCCAAGCTGCAGACTTGGGCTCTGAGATTCGCTGTGGTTGGATCCCGCTTATTGTGTAGACATAACTTAAAGGTGCAAATAGGTGTCTAATATCATTTTCAGAAAGTAATTTTCTGGTCCTCAAAGTTGGGAGGGAAAGTTGAAAATATTACCGAGTCCTAAGACAAAGCAACATACACCAGAGTGTGCAGAGAGCCTGAACTAATTACTCTGAGATTGTTATAGAATCATAGAGTTAGAAGGGACCTCAGGAGATATCTAGTCCAACCCCCTGCTCAAAGCAGGACTAACCTCAGCTAAATAATCCCAGCGATGGTTTTGTCAAGCCTCAGCTTAAAAACCTCTAAAGATGGAGATTCCACCATCTCCCTAAGTTACCCATTCCAGTGCTATTCCATTGTTGAGCTGCTCTGAGTGTGTAACCAATGCAGCAACATTACTTTCTTCCCACTTTCTCCCAGGATACCTCTAAGGTGGCTTCCCTTCTTCTGGAATAGGGCCTTTCCAGTGTGGTTGTGTCTGTTTCAATTTTTCTCCCCACCCCCAATCCCTTTCTATTCCTCTTATGCTGCCTATCAGTCCCAGGCCCCATTGATTAGTTTGTTTGCTGGCTGGGTGCCCATCTGACAGATTTCTGTCTACTAACAATTATCATAAAATCTTACAATATGCCATGGGTATTAAAATGGGACTGTGGTGTTGAGCAATGAGCCTCTCAGATACAGGAAAAAACATCACACTGGACCTCGTGTTACAGATATTCAGCTCCTGTAAACTGTCATCGCTCCATAGCTCTATGCAAATTTCACCCTATTGGTGATCTGACCCCAATGATTGCAATGGATCTACAGCTGATGTACAGCACGAGCCCGTTCATTACAATGTAGCTTCGCTGATTTACACCACCTACGTCTCTGGCCCTTCATATTTCTTCCATCTCTCTGACCTACCTACACCCAGTGTGAATGGAACATTTTTTAAAACGTCATGCAGTGTGGCATCTGCAGCCAAAGGAGCCTTTGATTTCAGTGTTGTGTGTGTAAAGAAAAACATGTAACTGCTGAAACAAAGAAAGAAAGAAAGAAAGAAAGAAAGAAAGGGTATGTCTACACTGACGGCGGCCAAGTCGCTGTTGTCAGATCGACCTTTCTGGATCGATTGAGTGGTCAGTGAAGACCCGCTCAGTTGATCCAGAAGCAATAGAATTAGACTATTAGGGGACAGCTCAGCCTGTCCTGGCTGGTTTTAGTGTTAGTTCAATAAAGACGCTTCCCGTGTTGCATCTCTCTGTGTTCCTGTGCTGGTTTCTCTCTCTCTGAATACAAGCAATTAAAAGGATTCAACAGAACAGTTCCAAAAATGAAACAGCCCCGGAAATCTTCCTCTTCTGTAATATCTGAACCATGGACTGAGGCTAGGGCTAGGATCAAAGATTCTCTGAAGTCCCCTGACCTTTGCTGGGATGATGAAGAAATTCCTGCTTTAGTCGCTGGGTGTTCTGCCACCGGGGATTAATTGAAGAGCTCATGGAGTGTATCGTTCTGTTCTTGTGTTTGTTTTCAGATCACAAAAAGAACAGAGTTTGAAAATACTCTCAAGCTCAGTGTTGACTGGGATTGGCAGAAGGGGGACTGTAAGCCGGCGGCATGGTCCGGCCGGATGTCACGACCCTTCCTCAGACCCAGGCTCCGAGGAAGGCCCCAGCGCCTCCCTTAATGGGGAATCAGTGCCTGTTCAGAAGTTTTTAGAACTGATCCCTAGCAGGGTGGGCTGACAAGCTGTTTATGGCCTCCGGCCCTCAGGCAGGGCGAGGCAGGGGAGCAGTCTATAGTCTCCTGCCCTCAGGCAGAGCGAGGCAGGGGAGCAGTCTATTGTCTCCTGCCTCAGGCAGGGCGAGGCAGGGGAGCTGTTGTGGCAAGCAGTACAAAAGAAACAGATTTTTATTGGATATTTTGACGCCCACCAAAAGGGGGGCAGGTTAGCCCACCTGGCTAATCAAGAAGCTGATCAGCTGGCATCAGTAAGGATGCTTGAACCAGTTGCGGAGGCGCTGGCCCGCTGGGCCCACGAACAAGGAGGCCATAGAGGAATGGAAGCCACCACGCAGTGGGCCCGTGGTCGAGGAATCCCAACAAACCGGGATGTGATTCAGACACTGCTGGAGAATTGCCCAGTGTGCACAACTGTGCGAACACAACCTTGGACGAAGCACCCCACGGCGTCTCTGAAGCGAGGGACCCATTCAGGCCAAGTGTGGCAAGTGGATTTCATCGGACCACCTTGGGGGAGGGACCCACTTGGGCCGAGCTAGAGGCCACCCAAGTATGGCTTCTAAGTTGCCCGGCAGCGGGCACCACTGAAATATTGTCCCCAAATGAAACATTGGTGGTGTATGCCACTAATCTGTTAGGACGCCCCGGTAACCCAGGCCAACCACAGGCTTTTGCCTTTCAATGGTATTATCCACTAAGCAGGGCCACAGCCCCTTCTTGGGGCCATACTGCTGCCTGAGGGAGTGTTAACAGGGGTCAACCCGGTGCCTCACCTGCAGGCGCCGTGATGCAGCAATTGTCAGCTTGCCACCCTATGATACAAGCAGCCCAAATTCGGGAAGTGACCTTAACCTTTGATCCGTCCCGAGTTAATGTTTCAAGTTATGTCCCGGGACGTTGGCAATAGACCCACTTTATGTGGCCCATAACCCCACTGCGCATCCAACGAGATCTGGGTGCAATAATAGCCGAAGGGGTAGGTGTGATGGCGGGGGCCCTTAACCAATGGGATATTGAAGCACTGCGGAACAAGCTCAGTAATGCTGGAACGGAGATGGGGGATAGTTTGATCAACCTTGCTCACTGGAGGCCCTTAATAGGAGCCGTTAGTATCCACATAGCAGAGTCCCTCCAGGTCGCTTGGGCCTGGAATAATAAAAGTCATTGGCAAACCTTCCAGAGCCTGGTAAGCCTTTCTGATACCGTTAATGCCAACATTTGTATGCTGTGGGAGACCATAGCCACCCAGCAATATCTGGCCTTTTATTTGCAGTGGCAGCAGAAATGGGCCAACCACTGGCAAGAACAGTTACAAATGTCTCCTTTGTGGTGGGTGGAGCCTAAACACTTCTGCTGCCAGCACCACCTGTGCCAGGCCCGCCTGCGCGTGGCAATTCCATGGCGAGAGGATATTTGGTGCCCAATTTTCATACTTCCCATCCAGATGGGAGCAGGGTTTTGACTTCCCCAAAAAGATTCCCGCATGATTGATTCACAGGATTTTACGGTAGACGCAGCTCATTGCACCCTTTGGCAGCGAGGCTGGGTATGCCCCCTATCCGGACAAGAATTGACCCCGTGTCTTCACCCTGTGCCTGGAGAATGTATGAGGTAACAATATGTCATAAATGGCCCCGATGTCTATTAACGCAGTCCGTCCTCGTCCTGCGTGGTTACAGCCAGCACGGTGCGGTGGTCATCTGGGCCAATTTACATAGGGCCAGGGGTAGACTGCAGGGATGAGGTTACCTCACTGATGGATCTTGACGCCAGGCGAAGCTATATGCTCACTGCTTATGAGACCAGGTACAGAATGTAAAGGTCACCCTACCACACCACTGGCTCCAGGAATATCATGTATTTCTGCCCCTAGCCCATGAATTACAACTAGAAGGGCGACAAGTGCAGCACCTGTTTGTCCGAGCCAAGACTTCGGCCAGGGTTGCAACAGTTAGAATGACAATTGACAGCCAAGGGGTGGTTCGCTCAGCATATCATGGCCAACAGTTAACAGTACATCATTGGTATGATGTGGTTTTAAATTGGGCCCCTGGGGCCAGCAAGTCTTTAAATTTAATGTTACACCCACTTGTACTTATGTTAGTGGTACTTGTAGTGGTTAGTATTTGGAATGTTTATGGTTGTTGCAGACTGAAGAAAGTATACAGAAGTGTTTTCTATTTGCAGCGCATTACCTACGGTCAGACCATACCCGCCTCGCCAAGGGGTGGATTGTAGGTCGTGGAAGATGTTTGTAACACGTTGGACAGAGATAGGGGCTTGACGGGCCTGGTCAGAACCGGTTTGATAAGAGGCGCTACTCGGCTTCGTAAACAGGCTACGCAAGGCCGTGTGACTTTGTCTGTGGTGCCAAAAGAGGGGGAAAGTGAAGAAGCAAGGTCACGTGCTGTAAATTTGCCAATACTTGCTGTACCTTAGAGCTGATATGTTATGCTGCATATAAAAGCTTGAAATGCAAACTGTGTTATGAGACTCAGCCATGAATCCACTTGGATTGCGTGGTACAAATCCCCTGCAGCCCACTTCATAGCGGTCTTCATAGAGTCTCCCGTTGCTCTTTGGAGTGTAAGCCGTGATTAAAGATAAGTGTACCTAAGTGGTGTGGGCTTGTTTTTATTCCTCACCTGGTATCCAGAACCTGCAGGCAGCTGTGACAGCGGTGCCTGGCACAACAACCCTGTTACCACACTATCAGAACACCTGCCTCACAAAACCAGTAGCAATAGTAAAGTCCCTAGTGGACCTCGTGGAACCTCTGATTCTTCTACTTTTGTGGGGGAAAACTCTGCTTATGGATGGAAATTTGGGGGGGTTATAATTTATTAATTTGACCATTTTTGTTTTGTTTTGGTTGGTTGGTTTCTTTGTTGCAGATACTTGGTTTTCAGGGTAGGGGAAGGGGAGTTATTTGGAAATGTTTGGTTAGATGCAATAGTCAAGATTCAGTCATCTCATGGGGGTGATGTTGTGTCATCTCTTTAATGGGGTTTTGAAATGGAGTTGAAGGTTTGAAGGACAGAAGGGTGCAGAACAGTTTCATAGATGTCTGGGCTCTTGTTGAGATGTTTACATTAATGCAGCTGGGATTTTATTGGGTTACTAAATGGGTTATTATTTGGTTATTAATCTGCCTGGATAAGCATCCTTTTTATTATTTTACACCTCAATACCTAAATACACCAGTGCTGTGTCATTCTTCTTATGGTAGAAAGTCATTTTTGGAAGAGGAAGGTTTTGCAGTGTTTCCTAATTGACTCTGAAAAATGAGATAAAACTCTGATCCAATTTTTGTTATTGGGATTTTTTAAAGGAAGCTTTTTTAATAATAAAATGCTGATTCAGCAATGCTGTAGCTTCTCCTAGAAGCACATCTGTTGTGATTAAACTTCTATTGACATGGTGTCTTGGGTGCAGGATGGGATTTCGAGCCAACACCAGGGAGCAATAGCCAAGAATAGCCAGTAAGGCTGTGATCAGATCACTTAACAGGGCTGTTCTAAATGAGACAGAGATTGAACCTGAATGTCCTACCCATCACCTCCTTTGGCCCAATGAATAGGACATTACTTATACAAAGTGGGAGCGGGATAATTTATTGTAACAAATAAGGCAAGAGAAACAGAGCCTGTTAAAATATGTCCAGTCAAAACAGCTCAAAGCTCACAGACATTTCTTATCATGAAGTTCTTGTCAATGAGCTCTGGGGTCAGATGTATTTGCAGAAATTCTTTAATAAATAGCACCAAATAATGAATATTTTCAAGGAAATCATTGATCTGGACATCAATAATAATGAACAAAAAAAGAACCACAATAATTGGCTTTGATTATTTATAATCTAACTATCTATCTACATACTCTACTTATATTTAATGTATAAACAGGGTACACAAATAAGTTTTAAAACATGCTTTAAAAATATTAATACTAATAATAACAACAGCAGCAATAACAGCCGGCTTCTGTGCTCTGGACACATTTGGAGCCCTGTGTGGAGGAAAGATCATTGGCTAATTCCAAATCAACCCTTTGCAGTGAATGACTAAATCCCAGTTGTCCTGGTTACAGGGTTAGCTACATCTCTGTCCCCTCCTTGGGTCTCTCTGAGTTCACCCCTCAGGTCTCAGCCATAAGCCTGCCCCTCTTTTAAGGCAGAATCACCTGATTTTTCCCCCTCAAGCATGGTCTCAGCCAACAACACCATGTGCACCAACGTGATTTCTCAACAGGGTTTGATACCGGCAGTTCTTCTCTCAGGAGATGTGAGCAGTAGTAAGTTGAGTGACTGGCCGGACTTCTCCATACAAAGTGTGATTTATTTACCATATTAGGAACAAAGTTTAACATAAGAGAAAATATTAGATAGCAACTCCAGATCCATCACAGCAATTGTTCGGTAAGATAAAACTTTCACCTTATTACCACGACTCAGTTTGTTGTTAGGCATTGCAATAGCTTTCTCTTCCAAATGCCTTTCCACCATGGAAAGAACGATACAGCATAAAAATTATTGTTTGACCAGAAACTCAGCTACCCTGACACCCACACAAATTTTTCTCCAAGTCTTTATGAATGGGGAACGCAAAACTTTAAGATTCTCAGAAAACCCCGTCAAAGAGATGATGAGATTGCATCTCGAATAGATGATAAATAATAGATACCCTAATTTAAACAACCATATGCCACATTCCCAAACTCCTACCCCCCAAATAAACCATGTGGAGCACAGGAACAAGTCAAACACCCAATAAACAAAATAACACACAGAATAAGAAACAATCAAGCAAACACAAAGCAAACCACTCATACCTGAAATACAATTTTTATGTCAAAAAAGGAGACAAGACAGAAACTTCATGAAGTTCACTGGAGACTTAGCTATGGCTATTGATATTCTGTGCAACATGGTCAGGTCGAATGGTGATGGTAGAAGTATAAACCTCTACAATAAACATATAGGTGTGTAGGCAGATTTATGGATCGATATAGAGATTCTGATCCTATTTACTCTGTTGTAATCCTTCAGTAACTCTTCTGAGTTCAGTGGAGTTAGTCTGGATTTTATTATTTCATAAACAAATTACATGCATATCAAGGAGACTATTTTGTCATCGGTCAATAAAGAAGCTCAGGATGAAATCACAGTCAAGGAGCAAGGACGGACATTCTAATTCTTGGTGAATATCCTCCATACAATCAGTTTCTGTAATGCAGCTTTGATCTTCTTGTTCCTCATGCTATAGATGATGGGATATATCACGGGAGGCACCACGGCATAGAGAACACCCATCAGCAGATCCGGATTTGATGCTGCGGTGGAGGTGAGATTCAGGTACTCAAAGAAACCAGTGAAAAGTAACAAAGAGACCACAATGAGGTGAGGCAGGGAGGTGGAGAAGGCCTTACGCTGGCCCTCTTCAGAGGGGATTCTCAGCACTGCTTTGAAGATCTGAACATAAGACACAATTATAAAAACAAAGCAGTTTACAGCTATAAACACACCAAAGGCAATAAACCCAACTTCACTGAGGTACAAGTCAGAGCAGGTGAGCTTGAGCAGTTGGGGGATTTCACAGAAGAACTGGTTGATGACATTGGACTGGCAGAAGGGTAACCTGAAGGTGTTTCCGGTGTGCAGGGCAGAGTAGACAATGCCACTGATCCAGGCACCGGCTGCATTTGAATGCAAGCTGTCCTGTTCATCACCCTCTCATAGTGCAGTGGTTGGCAGATGGCGACGTATCGGTCTTACGCCATGATGGTGAGCAAGACAAAATCAGTTGTGGTGAATCCAACAAAAAGAAAGACTTGGGTGATGCACCCAGGATAAGAAATCAACCTGGTGTTCATGAGGGAATTGACCATGGATTTGGGGAGGGTGACAGAGATGGAACCAAGGTCTAGGATGGACAGGTTCATCAGGAAGAAGTTCATGGAGGTGTGCAGGTGGCGGTCGAGGGCTACAGCTGTGACAATGAGAATGTTTCCCATCAAGGCTGCCAGGTAAATCACCAGAAACACCACAAAGTGCAAAATCTGCAGCTCCCGAACGTCTGAGAATCCCAGGAGAAGGAACTCGGTCACAGCGGTTTGGTTGGACATTTTCTTCCTCTGTATATTCTCTGATGGCTGTGGTGGGGGAAGGACAAAGGTAACGGTTGGGATTACAGTGACAGAGGGAATGGGCCTGATCCCCCTCAGTAATATCTCATGATGTGAGCGTCAAAGGTGCACAGCTCTCGTCCCTTCCATTGACTAGGAGTGGTGAGTTATCACCTGAAGGTAAATAGGCTCCCGTACAGTCAATGGAGATGCAGCAGTGTACACCACCTGAAGGTCTAGCTCAGGATATGTCTTGATGAAATGCCGTGTGAAGGATTGAGCAAAGTGCAACCCCAACACAACACTTCTAGCCAAGTTGGATCCCCTCTTGCTTCAAACCGCAGGCTCTGAGCTTGGACACGGAACTGAAATGCCAACACTGCCTGATATCCACTTTCAGCGGAAATATGACATAGTGTTACTCGGTACCCGTGTGAGAGCTCCTCTGTAATGATTGCACTGCAACACCACCCAGGAGGCCTGCTGCCTGCTGATGGATTGATTGATGACACCAAATTCCAGTTGCATTTCCCTCTCTGTGTCATCGTGGGCTAGTAGCATCCCTCACCTGCCTCTCTGCTGGGTCATTTACTGCTGTAACTTTATGTGTGTGCGGGTCCCTGGCAGTCAGGAGAATTGGCTCCACCACTGACCTACTCTGTGACCTTGGGCAGGGTCCAGAGAAACAGGCTTTGGCTGGGGGCTCAAACCCACCGTTCCCCGTTGAAGGCACTAGTGTGTTTAATACATACGCCGGGGGATCACCAGCTTTGCCACTTCCTCCGTTTTACTGTCCTGCAAGTGTCCCTTTAAAACAGAAATAAACGCCATTGCAACAGAGCGAATGGGTGGTTTTGGGGGGCAATACTAATGTTTTCATTTCAGCTTACACCTAAATTTCTAGGAGTGGGTGCTGAGATATTCTGTGCTGAAATTATAACAAAAGGAAATTGGGTTTTCTACTGAAGAAGCTTTCACGCAAAGTCTCTGTTGTCCTAGAAATACAATATAGATATTGTTCCAGAGGAGTAGCCGTGTTAGGCTGTATATAGCAAAAACAAGCAGAGTTCTTCAGCACTTTAAAGACTAACAAATTTATAGATATTGGAAAACTGAAAACATTTTTTCTTAGTTTCAGCAATTTCTTTCCAGTTTTCAGCAGTTTTTACCTGAAATCACCTGGTTTTCAATAAACAGGAAAAAAGCTGGTTGTAACAATTTCTATGAAAAGATCCCCCCCCTTTTTTTTTTTTTTTGGCTGGGGAAAGAAACCTGAGCAGCTCTAGATGTTTGATTAAATTATAGTAAAAGTCTCAAAGAGTTCCCGTTGTAATTCACAGCTCTATTATTAAATTTGCCCAGGAGATTAATACCCAAACCTATAATCCAAACACCAAATTTACTGTGTTGCATTATGTGGAAACTGCCCAGCTCGTGATGCATTTAACAGGTCAGGATTTTTCAATCATTGCCTGACTCCATCCCTGTATTATCCAGCAGCCGTTTCCCTGCCCCTTCACCATATTTCCTGAGGTGCTGGGTCTCTCTGCAGTTCCTGGCAGACAAGGATCCACTCCACAGACGGCTGCTCCCTACTCCCCTTCTTGGGCAGGTGTGGCTAGATGGTGCAGGATTAGATAGGATCAGGGACTGAAAGCCTCTCCCAGATTTAGTGCAGGCTTCAAACACAGTCACAACCCAGGATGTCCCTGTTCTGGGGTTAAATAGCTGAATCTGATCTCCAGGGCTATGAGCCCAGCTCTGATCTCACCTCTGCAGCAAACCGCCCTGACAGCCTGCCCCAGCTGACCCTAACCCCACAGCAGGGGAACACAATCCCCTGGATCTCACGCCATGGCAGCATCTCTGGAAGGACCCTGGGCTAAAAACAAGGCAGGGCTGAGGCTCAAGGGGTGTCCCAAGGGGTTTGCAGAATAATAGTTACATTTATACGCTAGTCCAGAGCTGTGACCTACAATAGCTCAGAGCCCAGTGGCACCAGAAACTCAGCTGGGCTGGGATAGCCTGTCCCTTCAGTCATGCCACACAACCAGCTCTGAGACAGCAGAGATGTTTCTCTCCTGCGCTGCATCAGCAGCTGGTGTGATGCAGCCACCAGAGGAACCGGCTGTCCTGGGTGTAGGACGCTGCTCACTAAAAGGCAGCCAGAGGAAAACACTAAAAGCTCAGTGCAGTGTCTGAAACTGATGTCACTTGGTATCATTTCATTGATGGTTTGTGCCAAGTGGAGATGTGGCCTTTTGATTTCAGTGGATCTGAAATTGATCTACAGCACTTGGGGATCTGGCCCATTGACAGCAATGGAGCTTTGGCTGATTCACACCTGCTGGGAACCTGCCCATGAAACAGTTTCAAATCCCTGTTCTTTGCCTGTGAACCTGAACTGAACAAGAGACAGAAGTGCCTAACCCGTCTGCTCTTTCTTAGCTCTTTGCCCAGTGGGATTACAGCAGAACCGCAGAGTTACCAGCCACCTGGCGAATGGCAGCTGCTCGTAACTCTGCAAAGTTTACAGTTCTGAACAAGACAGTCTGGTTCTTCTTTCAAAAGTTTACAGCTGAACATTGACTCAAGTCAGCTTTGAAACTTCCCTTTGCAGAAGAGAAATGCTGCTTTTCACCAGCTTAATGTAAATGAAACAAGGACAGAAACAGTTTCCGCACTGTGTGAAACAGTTTATTTAAACTTTCTCTTTATATTTTTGGCAGTTTACGCTTAACACAGTCCTGTGTCAAAACTCTGAGATTCTCCTGTAATTGCAAGAACGTAACTTTTCATGGTTAAAGAGTGTTTCATTACCACTGGGGACAGATCTTTGGAGGAATTCACTGTTGCTAAGATTTCTGGCCTCTGATTTTCAACTTTCTTTCTTTCTTTCTTTCGTCATAGAATCATCAAACCATAGAAGATTATGGTTGGAAGGGACCTCAGGAGGTCATCTAGTCCAATCCCCTGCTCAGGGCAGGAGCCAAGCCAACTAAATCATCCCAGCCAGGGCTTTCTCTAGCTGGGCCTTAAAAGCCTCTAAGGATGGAGATTCCACCACCTCCCTAGGTAACCCATTCCAGTGCTTTACCACCCTCCTAGTGAAATTTTTTTCCCCTAATATCCAACCTAGACTTCCCCCATTGCAACCTGAGACCATTGCTCCTAGTTCTGTCATCTGCCACCAATGAGAACAGCTTAGCTCCATCCTCCCTGAAATCTCCCTTCAGGTAATTGAACGCTGCTATCAAATCCCCCCTCACGCTTCTCTTCTGCAGACTAAACAAGCCTAGTTCCCTCAGCGTCTGCTCATAAGTCCTGTGCTCCAGCCCCCTCATCATTTTTGTTGCCCTCTGCTGGACTCTCTCCAGTTTGTCTACATCCTTCCTGTAGTGGGGGGCCCAAAACTGGACACAATACTCTAAATGGGGCCTCACCAATGCGATACGGAGGTGAATAATCACTTCACTTTGTCATGGAAAAGAATCACACAGCTACATTTTAGAGTTGGATCGGGTGCAGCTTTAATTGTGACACACACAATCACATAACCATAGCTATGAGGAATACTATAGCCATAGGGAAAACCCAGGTGGCTATAGGGAAGTCAAGCAGCATGTCTGGATGCTGGGCAAATGTACTTCACCTGGCTACCAGATACAAAAGACTTATATAGGGGTTGCTTAGGTTCATTTACATGTTGATCGTATAGTGGAATTTGATTAACAATTTATACTTTACAGGAAAGACAATCACAATGCACAGTGGGGCACACCAGACGCCCTCACAGGAACGCCCAATGAGTCACTTGATTATACAATCAGGTTTTCAGGGACCCTGGCTAACACCCGAAGATGGGTGGTGACACAATACCTGTTCAAATGCTAATTTGTATGGAGTAAGTCTCTATGGGGCCAGTAAGAGAAAGGGGGGCAGGTACTGGTACTTATCAAAACAGTTGAAGTCTATTCAGACTTCAAGAAGGCTTAAGGCTCATAACAGAGACTTGCCTCTTGGGTGTGGTTCAGAGACCTCTTGTGGGATTTTAACATCTTTATCCTAATTTCAGTTGATGCATTCTGTTAATGGTTTATCCTGGGCCTTCTGTTTCAGTTTCAGGCTACAACTTCAGGCCAGGCCTTCTATGACCAGTTTCAGACCAGGCATTCCATTAATCAATTTTATGATTATTTCTTTGATTCCACAACTTGAACTGCTGGCAATGATCCTACTAATGCAGCACAATACGCCATTAGCCTTCTTGGCAACAAGGGCACACTGTTGACTCATATCCAGTTTCTTATCCACTGTAACCCCCAGGTCCTTTTCTGCAGAAGTGCTGCCTAGCCAGTTGGTCCTCGGTCTGTAGCAGTGCATGGGATTCTTTCATCTTGAGTGCAGGACTCTGCACTTGTCCTTGTTGAACATCATCAGATTTCTTTCGGCCCAATCCTCCTATTTGTCTAGGTCACTCTGTATCCTATCTCTACCCTCCATCATATCTGCCATTCCCCCAGCTTAGTGTCATCTGCAAATTTGCTGAGGATGCAATTCATACCATACTCCATATCATTAATGAAGATGTTGAGCAAAACTGGCCCCCAGACAGACAAACTGGCCCCCGGGGCACTCCACTTGTTACCGGCTGCCAACTAGACATGGAGCCATTGATCACTACCCATTGACCCTGATGGTCTAGCCAGCTTTTTAGCCACCTTATAGTCCATTCATCCAACCCATACTTCAGTAACTTGCAGGCAAGAATACTGTGGGAGACCGTATCAAAAGCTTTGCTGTAATCAAGGTATATTACTTCCACCTCTTTCCCCACATTCACAGAGCCAGTCACCTCATCACAGAAGGCAATCAGGTTGGTCAGGCATGAGTTGCCCTTGATGAATTCCTGCGGTCTGTTCTTAATACCTTCATCTCTTCCAAGTGCTTGCAAATGGATTCCTTGAGCACCTGCTCCATGATATTTCTGGGGACTGAGTTGAGGCTGACTGGTCTGTAGTTCCCCAGATCCTCCTTCTTCCCTTTTTTGATGATGGGCACGAGATTTGCCTTTTTATCCAATCTTCCCGCATCTCCACCAGTCGCCACAAGTTTTCAAAGGTAATGGCCAATAGCTCTACAATCACATCAGCCAACTCCATCAGCACCCTAGGATGCATTGCATCCCGCCACATGGACTTGTGCATTTCCAGTCCTTCTAAATAGTCCTGAACCTGTTCTGTCACCACTGAAGGCTGTTCACCTTCTCCCCATTCTGTGCTGCCCAGTGCAGGAGTCTGGGAGCTGACCTTGTCTGTGAAGATAGAGGCAAAAAACCATTGAGTACCTCAGATTTTTCCACATCATCTTTCACTAGGTAGACTCCCCCATTCTGTAAGGGACCCACACTTCCCTTAAACTCCTCCCTGTTGCTAACATAACTGTAGGAACCCTGCATGTCTCTTGCCAGCTGCAACTCCAGTTGTGCTATGGCCTTCCAGATTTCACTCCTGGGTGCTCGAGCAGTATTTTTATTCTCCTCTCTAGTCAACTGACCAAGTGTCCATTTCTTGTAAGCTTCCTTTTTGTGTTTATTAAGCAACTGAAGCTTAACTTTATTAAGCAACTTACTCCTGCTAAGGCCGTGAGGACTTGCTAGTGTACAAAGCAAAGACGCTAATTCTTATAGGCCTGGGCTGATAGGTCTCCTGCATTTCTGCATTATTAACCTTATCTTTTATCCTGTAATCAGCATTTGGACTTCACTGCCCTCCACCAGCAATAGGCTTCTCGATCCTCCACTAACCATTGGATAATACTGCATTCATAAACCATAATATTCACTAGCACAATTACTTATACCTAGACTTTCCACTCCTCCACCTGTTATAGACTTACCCTTCACAATCTACCATAAACGATTCCCTATTCACACATCATACCATTTTTGTTCCTCAGTCAATGATAGTATTCTACCCTTTTCACTCACCATAAGATCATTTCGCATATATTCACCATAACATCCTCTCACCTCAATTAATGAAACCTGAATATAATTCCTCCCATCATGTTACCTCTTCAATCCAAGGCTTCAGGGAAAGATTGGGGGAATGGGTAGGCCTCAGGGCACATCCTACAGGTCAACGTGGTTTGGCTGTAGCATGAGAAGACAATTCCAGTGTCAGTCACCCATCACCTCTTTTCTCAAGAGTCTCAGCAAATGACAGTGGCCTGGGGTTGAATGAGCCTCACTATTTATTGAAACAGATAACATAGCATGGCAACAAACAAAACTTGGAGTTACAACACTGATTATCTCTGCCAAAAGCCTGAGTGATCTATCACCCTGTATCTTCTGAAGAAATGAGTGAAACAATAAAAACATAGTCGTGCAAATAATACCTCTACCTTTAAAATGAATTTGAGTCAGGTGAGTTCATGAATATCCCAGCAATGCAGACATAAAGGTTCATGGAACCGGTGAACTTGAAGCAATTGGCCCAAGGGAGGTGAGTGCTGCCCTCCAACAGAAAGTCAATGGATGTTGGGTGTCTAATTACCACAGGACCAGTTGAAAATCACATCCACACTGTGGCTTTAGCAGCTAACTGAGGTCAGGTCATGACCTCAAGGCAGTGTTAAGTGTCTCAATTCACTTGTCCGTTAAATGTTAATGTTATTGCCTACGTTTATCTGTAGCCGGCTGAAGGCTGTTTGCATTATCTATGTATCTTGTTTGATGTGTATTAGTGCAACTGAATTAGCCTGCTGCTGCAATGTTCTTTCTCATGTCTTTATCCTGGACTTAAATCAAAGGATGCTTTGCATTTAAGGAAGAGTTTTCTTCTTGTCGTGGTGTTAATGAAAACGAATGAAATGCTCTGGATTATTGTCACTAAATGCATTAGCTATATCTCTGCAATGAAATGGGCCATAAACCAGAATTGGAAACTTACAACTTTGAGTGAGAAGACTGTTAGCTTCAAAGCATGGGTCATTATACTGGAGAAAGGGAGATCCACAAGCTTTGTCTGCTTTTAGTGACCAAAGCAAGATCCATGGTGTGCTGAAAGGGATTGATAGACTGTTTTCAACTAAAAAAGGCACACTGGATGGAATTCTCTGATCTTTTTGGATGCAAGACAGAGTTCCCCAAATCCACTTGGGTCAACTCCGAGGAACTCATGAAGACTCTAAGACTCTAAGAGACGCAGATTACGACTTCTCTGCTACCATCTCTACATCTCTACATCTATTATTACAAAAGGTGCTTCCCTTTGTTTTCAACCTCCCAGGTCCCTGTTGAAGTGCGTTGAAGATATGGAGAAAGGCCACCAGACCTGTGTGACTGAGACAGAGTTGCTGGGATCCTCTGATTTCCAGTCATTGCAAGTCCTGCTCTTTCTGCTGGTGTTCACTTTCTGTGTGATGGCCCTGGTGGGGAACACTCTGATTGTTATCGTCACGATCGCTGACTCTGCCCTTCACACCCCCATGTATTGCTTCCCCAGGAATTTATCCTTCCTGGCAGATCTGCTACACCTCAGTCACCCAGCCCAAGATGCTGGTGAACCTGCTGTCGGAGACCTAGACCAACTCCTTCGCGGGCTGCGGTGTTCAGATGTGTTTCTTTGTTCTCTTTGGCATCACGGAGTGCTACCGCCTCTCTGTCATGGTGTATGACCGATATGTGGCCAAGTGCCATCCCCTGCAATACACCCTCATTATAAACCAAACCCTCTGAGCTCAAATGGCAGCTGGTTCCTGGACCATTGGTATCCTGGTGGCGTTTGGCCACACCCTTTCCATATTTACGCTGCCTTTCTGTGGGTCTAATAGAATCAGTCATTTCTTCTGCGACATTCTCCCTGCGATGAGACT
Source organism: Emydura macquarii macquarii (assembly GCF_026122565.2). NCBI lineage: Eukaryota > Metazoa > Chordata > Testudines > Chelidae > Emydura > Emydura macquarii. The sequence continues at coordinate 36,220 of NW_027133026.1, read as the reverse complement.
GGCCTCCACAGACACCCGCCAGAATGAAGTTGCTCTTACTATCCTTATGGTGTTCCTTTCGCTGGTTCCGTTTTTGCTCATCCTCTTGTCCTACAGCTGCCCTCAGCTGAAGGCAGGGAGGGGTCTGATCTCACCCCTTCCATGAATCCCAGGTTCATCAGAGTTTCAGTCTGGGTATAGTCGCTCCTTCCCTCTTGCTTCTTTCTGTCCATCTTGTTTGTGTCCATATTCAGTCTCTCACTGCAGAAAGCAAAACCGTGCTGTTCACCAGGCCCCCATCTCTGTGCCATGAGTTTAAACTGTGACGTTCCATTCTCTAGTTTCTTGTTTTCCCGGTGCAGGGTGGGAAATTCATTCAAATCCATAAATATCAGTGACCATAAATATCAAGACCCCTAGTCTTGACGGCTGTCAGTGGTGGTCCTTCAGCCAGGTGTCAAACACCTGTCCCAGCCAGGGCAACTGTCTGGAATACAGCACAACACGCGGCCCCTGAGAGACAGCAGAAATGTGCCGTCAGCTTGGCAATATGTCCACAACACAAATCTTAGGATTTCATACTGTCATATCCCTCAGAGTTACACAAGCAAGCAATAAACCAACAGCCGGCATAACATAAGCAGAGTTCATACGCCCAAAAGGAAAAGACCCAATGACCTCATCAAGTTCACTAGACTTTGATCTGGCTGCTGCTTTTACATGGCAGGTACTCAGCGAACCCAGGGATGGGTGGCAGTACAGAGACCTGAGAGAGACACATAGATAGATAAACAGATTCCGATCTGATTTCCACTAGTGTAAATCTACAGTAACTCCATTGACCTGAGTTTGTGTGTGTTAAAAATAACCGAACAGGTTGTCCCTGGACCGGACTAGGGAGACAGAAACCTTTAATGCCAGCTTGTTCCACCTCGATGTCTTGAGTGAGCTACGGGGGAGTTAATTTACAATTCTTGTATCCATACCATTATGTAAATGTATACATTTCCAGAAACTCCCCGTTGACCCTTATTTGGTTACACTGACACCTATAAAATTAATATTAACAACTACATGATGAATACAATTATACCCGCCCCTGTTTGTTGCTTACAAGATTACCCTACAGAGGGCAGGCACATCACCTCAAAACCTATTAATTTTACACTAACATTCTTTGAAGTAAAGGCATGCCAGGGAGGAAGGAAAATAATGCTTTCTTCCTACCCTGGCCTTGTGCAGGAGTGGTGATAGTAAGCCACATCCCCTGCACAGATTGTCACGAAGGGAGGGAAAGAAGAGAGATAACAGACTGTAACTAGAATTCACACCAATTAACGGAAACAAGGTTTCCTGATGCCTTGACCCCATTCTCTGTAACTTAGGCCTGACCTTTTGTCCAGCTTTTAACTCTTTACTCTTCTACAGTGTGCAATTTTGCCACTGTAAATACCCCTTTGCATGTAAAGAGATTGCAAAGCATGTTCTCACAGAGACACTAATGTCACCTACTGATTACATTTCTATACAGACACAGAATGAAATCACAGTCAGAGGAAAAAGATGGACCTTTAAATTTTAGTGGGTAACCACCACCCTGTCAGTTTCCACAGGGAAGTTTTGATCTCCTTGTTTCTCATGCTATAGATGATGGGATTCATCACTGGAGGCACCACGGAATAGAAAATGGCCACCACGAGATCCAGCTGTGACGTCGTGCTGGAGATGGGTTTCAGGTAGGCAAAGCAGCCAGTGCATACTAGCAAGGAGAGCACAGTGAGGTGAGGCAGGCAGGTGGAGAAGGCTTTATGCCGGCCCTGCTCAGAGGGGATTCTCAGCACTGTGCTGATGATCTGAACATACGACACAGTTATAAAAACAAAGCAACATAAGACTAAGCCTGCACTAAAGAGAATGATCCCCATTTCAGTGAGGTAGGAGTCAGAGCAGGTGAGCTTGAGTAGCTGGGGAATGTCACAGAAGAACTGATCCACCGTGTTGCCTTTGCAGAAGGATACTGCAAATGTGTTCCCGGTGTGCAGGGCAGCATAGACAAAACCGCTGGCCCAGGCCCCGGCTGCCATTTGGACACAAACTCCCCTGTTCATCACTCTTTCGTAGTGCAGTGGCTGGCAGATGGCGACGTAGCGATCGTAGGCCATGACAGTGAGAAGGAAAAAATCTGCTCCCACCAAGAAGAAGAGGAAAAAGACTTGGGCAATGCATCCAGCGTAAGAAATGGACCTGGTGTTCATGAGGGAATTGGCCATGGATTTGGGGAGGGTGGCAGAGATTAAGCCAATGTCTATGATGGACAGATTGATCAGGAAGAAGTACATGGGGGTGTGAAGGTGGCGGTCGAGGGCCATGGCTGTGATGATAAGAAGATTCCCCATCAGGGCTGCCAGGTAAACCACTAGAAACACCACAAAGTGTAAAATCTGCAGCTCTCGCACCTTAGAGAATTCCCAGAGAAGAAATTCGGTCACGGTGGTTTGGTTGGACATTTTCTTCCTCAGCACATTGTGTCCTGCCTGTGGAGGGAAGAGAGACGGGCAACGGTGAGGATTAGAGTGACCGAGGGAATGACCCTGATTCCTCTCTCCATAGTGTCGTGGAAAAGAATCACACAGCTACATTTTAGAGTTGGATTGGGTGCAGCTTTAATTGTGACACACACAATCACATAACCATAGCTATGGGGAATACTATAGCCATAGGGAAAACCCAGGTGGCTATAGGGAAGTCAAGCAGCATGTCTAGATGCTGGGCAAATGTACTTCCCTGGCTACCAGATACAAAAGACTTATATAGGGGTTGCTTAGGTTCATTTACATGTTGATCGTACAGTGGAATTTGATTAACAATTTATACTTAACAGAAAAGACAATCACAATGCACAGTGGGGCACACCAGATGCCCTCACAGGAACTCCCAATGAGTCACTTGATTATACAATCAGGTTTTCAGGGACCCTGGCTAACACCTGAAGATGGGTGGTGACACAATACCTGTTCAAATGCTAATTTTTATGGAGTGAGTTTTTATGGGGCCGGTAAGACAAAGGGGGCAGGTACGGGTACTTATCAAAACAGTTGAAGTCTGTTCAGACTTCTGTTCTGTTGCAGGTGCTGGAAGGGCTTCTTGAACCTGTGAGTAGATAGACTTAACACACTTCATAATTTACAATAGTTCAGTATGACCTCATCATTTAAATGCAGATCCAATCCTTGTGAGTCTTGTGGTGATCTCATGGATCTGGCTATAAGGATCTCATGTGGAGGTAGTCCATTTTCTGTTGACAGTATTTTTAATATACATGAGAGCCATGGGTAAGCCATTTGGCCACTTTAAGCTGGTTTCTGCACATAGGTTTTGAATGACTTGTTCTGTGGAGTGAGTTTCTTTATCGCTGTCCAGGATAAGGGGTAACCCAAACCTAGGTATAAATTCTTTCAATAGTTTCTTGGCAACAGCTACTCACATCTGCTTGCTTACAAGGACATGCTTTTACCCATACTGAAAACATATCAATGATGACTAACACATATTCAAAATAGGCATTTGGACAAAATCCATTTGCAAGTTCACAAAGGGTCCCCATGGAGGGGGTGAAGTTCACAAAGGGACGCTAGACCAATAGGGAAAGATTCAGGAAAAAGAGAACAGGAAAAAATTAGGGACAACCCAATCATGATCAAATCAAATCATGATGACACAAAATCAAAAAATCAAACCACCAAAAATCATGAAATCACACGATGAAATCACAATGAAATCAAATCACGATAACATCTGACATCCCCCCTTTGCTCGTATGAGTCACAGAGTGAGTCGCATGGGCAAGGTATTACAATATAACAGTGTAGAGGTTTGCGGGGCTTACACTATGGACTTGTGGCTTCTAACTTAGCGTATATTTCTTATTTAATAGCACATGGCACATATTCTAACTTAAACAAATACAACTTAACCAAAAATTAACAATGAGTGAAGTATAATAGACATTATCCCTGAAGAGGTGGGGGACCATCCAGTACAAACATTATACCCATGATATGCAGTAAGCTTTGTTAGACTGGCAGTGAGAGGTGTACTGTCCCCTTGGATTTGTGGTATACAGAACACTTACATTGCATTGGCATTTATTTACAGGGGTTTGCTAGTACTTTCATTCTTTCATGATGTTACACAAACACGCTGTTTATTGTATAGGACTTTTGTGGCATTTTTCTAAATTATTCCAAATACATTTTTCCACTATGGCAGTTCTGTTGCATGGTTCTACGGAGGAAGGTATGGTTAGGCAGACCCATTTGTGGGGTTTACATTCACTACAGCCCCTTGTATCCAATAGTTTTCTCTCTCCCAGCCCACTGACTTATAACCCAGGGTAACCCAAAGGATCCTATGGCCAATTTTGGTAAGGGGCTTACCTTCCATACTTTATCTCCATAGATTGCTGGTGGGCAATTCTTGCAAATACCTAATTTGACACTTTGAGGCACAATAACCATGACCTTGTGCCCATTCCGTTTGGCAGTGCAGCCGGTTCTGCAAATTAGGATGTACAGACACTCTTGTAAAACAGTCAAATTCATGTTAAGCAGTACAGGTTTCACAGGAGAATAAAAGGTATACATCTCCTTTAACTGGTTAGATCTAACTTTACAGAGCATTAGGGCTGAAAGGAAAAGCCTTTCATACTCAGTTTGCCTAGAGTTAGATGGCTGCTGTAGTCACGGAGCGAAAGTGGGGAGGGGAGACAGATTGCTTGCTGTAATGTGATCTCCGAGGAGTTGAGTTGGGGTGGGCAAACCCCCCTTCTAGTAGCAAAACTCAAAAGTAAAGAGATAAGACAGCCTCCTCCGATTAGATAAGTAGCTCAGTGACTGAATTCAGGTTAGGTTCTACACAATTTTACAAGTGAAGCAAATTTTAAGATTCATTGTCTACCATACCCTGCCATTTTAAAAAGGCTTGTTATTTGCTTGCGAGTAGTAGGACGTGAAGGCAAACAACAAAAACAACAACAACAAAAACTTGCTCAGATTGGGAGAGTTTCACAATGGTAAAATAGATAGCAGCTGCAGGAAAACATGACAAAGTAGTAGCTGGATTAGGGATGGCAGAAAAACTGCAGCTTAAACTGCTTGCAGATCTTGCACAAATTAAACTTGAGGTACCTGTGCCAACAGTTCCTTTTGCAATTAGGAAGTGTGAGCTTTGGTGCTCCTCTGATCAGAATTTGTAACAAGGCCACTAGTGAATTTAGGCACTTGAAATTTAAAATCACATTCTTTAATTGGTACCAAAAACATTTAATTTCAGGATCTCTTTTCCTACTAACTTCATTGATTTACAGTGCTTCCTGATTCCTTTCTGCTTAATGCCGTACCTTCAATACCAAACACAATAATAATAGTAACAAGACAAAATATAAAACACAACACAACGTTAGTAATCAAGACAAAACACAAACACACAACACAACCCTTGTTGCAACACTAGATCCATGGTTTTGTTTTCTAGCTGTTTTACTGGTACCAGTCTTTTTCCATAGTCCTGAAAGATAAAAGAACACTTTTTCTACCCCTTGGGGGGGGGCGAATTATTGCTTAGAATACACATTTGTACACAAATTACATTTCCTTTTATGCATTTGGAGGCAGTTAAGTTCCAATGGAAATCCTTTTTTTTTTCTTCTTCTTCTTCCTAGTTCATGATTTAAACTAAATCATTCATATTTAAATCACTTTAGTCAGGTTTTTTACAGACCAGTCCTTTAGAAGAAGGGCCCATTTTCCTTCAGAATGGCTGCAACGAAACCAAGAATTTATTTTTCTATAACAATTTTACAACTTTTAACTGTTTCATTTCCTCCAGCTTCTATAGGGTTACTCGTTTACTCTTCTCCCACTTTTGCTTACAATCGTTGGCAGCAGGCTTATCTTGTTTTACACACATATTTATTTCCAAAACATCAAGTTTGGGTCTTTGGCCTTTGTATCTGGGAGATTCTTAATAAACCCCTTATTTCCTCTGTACTGAGAGGAGTATACTTAGGAACATGCTGAGCTGTTTTCAATTTTAAATTGGTGTATTCCTCCTGTTGCATGATAGCAGTACTGTGATGTGCAGAGGAGTTACACTCTTTCAGTTTAACCCTTAAAGCACTGTTCTCAGTTTGGAGTTTCTTCAATTTATAGTTCAGATTTGCCTTTTTCTAGCTTTTCTTTTTACAGTAAAGTATCACAACTCTTTTTCCTAGCTTTTCTTTACTCTGACCAGACCACCGCTTCAAACTGTCTTTTACATATATCCGTCCATCCTTTTACCATAGGTTTCTGAATCTTTGCATGTTTTTTTCCTTTAGAAATTTAATGATCTTTTCCTCCCCTTGAGGACATCATTGAAGCACCCTGGGGCAATTCTTAAGACATTGTCACCCAGCTTCCCAGACTCATTCAAGTGCGACAAACCTGGCAGTGCAGCTGCCTGGGGCTGCAAGAATACTTTGTTAATTGCACAGTGGATTTCTAATGTGCTTTCGATCTGGGACAGTTACTAAGCCTGGTTTTAAGTTTTTCAGTAGGCAGGCAGGCTCCTGCATTGTTGAAATTTACAAGTAGGGGATTCAACAGGCAAACACTCTAGCTTGTGCTGCTGAAACTGACAAATAGGGATTTCAACAGCCCCCTACACAAACTCCTTGCGCTGTTGAAACTGACAGTTTCCTTGGATGTGCACCCCCGGTATTCACAACAACGGCATGCTTACTGTTATCCCCTTGCATTTTTAATATTACCCAAATAGCAAATATCACAGGATCTATTTTTCTTGGGGATAAGGCAACAAGCCACGTTTATTGGCAATACAGAAACTTCATAAATAGTATTAATGGGAAAAGTATTAACACTGTAACAACCTTAATATAGTTCTTTACTTAGGGAAACAGTATTACCAATGTAACACTCAAGAAAACAGCATCAATGCTGTATCAACAACAGAGACACATGTTTCAGTCGGTACCTTCATTCACACTCACACATTCTGATAGGCATACACAGACAGAGATAGAGACAGACAAACATTCATAGGGGTCTAACAGATGTTAGACCCAAACCTCCTTCCATTTCTGTTTTAATTTTTACTGGGAGGCTTTGAGATTTCAAGTTTGTGACTTTTTGAAGCTTTATTATACTAATTCAAAAATTGTGCCTGGGATACTTTGGATCCACAAGACTCTAGAGTTTTTTTTTGTTTTTTTAAATGCATTATCTTATCCAAATCAAGTGTTTTCACATCAGGAAATTGCCTGGCCAGGTCATTCTTGGTGTAAGAATGCCAATTTGCTAGAAACTTGCAAGTTCAGGGAGCTTAATGCATACTAGATAATACACTGGGGTTCCTTTGGGGGACCTGACACTTGCCTAGATTGTCCTGTTCCCCTTATCACACACACTCACACACAGAGGAATGGCTTATTGAGGGATCCACACCACTTCAATTCAGCCCGCAATGCAGCTGGGGTGAAATGAACCCGATGATGGAACGCTTATTTAGCGGGAGGGGGTAGGGATAGGAGACAAAACACAGAAGGGGTCCTTCCAAAAGTCACAGAAGTCCACTTGGGACAGCGGATCTATTGGAGGCTCATGATTTGGAAGGGGAAAAGGAGAAAGACGAGAGAGACACTCCACCTGTCCATTGGGTCACTAGGTTCAGGCAAGCCCCCCTTGCAATTGACTCACACCGGTTAGCACCAACAAGGCTTGCAGTGGAATCAGGGCGGCTAGAACTTGCCTTAGTCCAAGACCTGGTCAACGGCTCATTTAGCTAAACACAATCATTTGAGTCATACCCACACATTACTTTCCCACCCTCTGATGTTTCCTGGGTGTAATGCTTAAACCTACTACAGGGAGGAACCAGCCCTCCACTGACAGAAACTTAAACTTGCTAAGGTGAAAATTCCCATCCTTAGCTGACAGAAAAGAAAATATAAATCTATGTAACTTCAGTTTATAAAAGAGAAGGAAAGAAAGAACCCAATCCTGCCAAGGTGAAGATTTCTACCCTCAGCTGGCAGTGAAATCAAAAACCTACCAGGCAGAGGACATGATCCTTAGCCCGTAGTCTGCCGGGACCCGTGTAACCTGCAGTAAAACCTAAACCTGCCGGGGTAAGGATCTAATAGTGTCCTTCAGCCCGTAAAACCTGCAGTAAACCTGCCAGGGGAGGACTAATATCCTCAGCCTGCAGTACCTGACGGGGAGCGTCCTCGACCCGCAGTAAAACCTGCCGGGGTGGAGACTTGTGTCTCCAGCCGGCAGTACCTGGCGTGCTTTCCAGTATCACAATAAACCAGGTGGGGGAGACCTAATGTCTGCAGCCCACAATAAACCAGGTGATCACTTCAGTTACATACAGACAAAACAGATAGACACAGACAATTTAAAGCTTACCCTGATTCTTAACAAAGTTCGGATCTCGCTTGGCTGTTCTCAATAGGAAGCCTATGGACAGCCCTCCTTCAAGACCCCAAATAGAGACTTAAAAGGTCTCTTACCTTTGAGTGGCGCTGAAGGGGTTGAAGGGGAGTGATCCGTGGTCCTTCCTGGGTGAGTGTAGCTCTTGGAGATCCGAATCACGGCACCAAATTGTCATGGAAAAGAATCACACAGCTACATTTTAGAGTAGGATCGGGTGCAGCTTTAATTGTGACACACACAATTACATAACCATAGCTATGGGGAATACTATAGCCATAGGGAAAACCCAGGTGGCTATAGGGAAGTCAAGCAGCATGTCTAGATGCTGGGCAAATGTACTTCACCTGGCTACCAGATACAAAAGACTTATATAGGGGTTGCTTAGCATCATTTACATGTTGATCATATAGTGGGATTTGATTAACAGTTTATACTTAACAGAAAAGACAATCACAATGCACAGTGGGGCACACCAGATGCCCTCACAGGAACGCCAGTGAGTCACTTGATTATACAATCAGGTTTTCAGGGACCCTGGTTAACTCCTGAAGATGGGTGGTGACACAATACCTGTTCAAATGCTAATTTGTATGGAGTGAGTTTCTATGGGGCCAGTAAGACAAAGGGGGCAGGTACTGGTGCTTATCAAAACAGTTGAAGTCTGTTCAGACTTCAATAAGGCTTAAGGCTCATAACAGAGACTTGCCTCTCGGGTGTGGTTCAGAGACCTCTTGTGGGGTTTTAACATCTTTATCCTAATTTCAGTTGAGGCATTCTGTTAATGGCTTAGCCTGGGCCTTCTGTTTCAGTTTCAGGCTACAACTTCAGGCCAGGCTTTCTATGACCAGTTTCAGACCAGGCATTCTATTAATCAATTTTATGATTAATTCTTTGATTCCACAATAGTAACTGATGATGTGACTGTCCGAGCACAGCCCTGATCACATCCACTGAGCAGGGGTGGTGAGGGCTCCTCGCTGCGAAGAATGAGACGACTAGTCCGGTGCGTTATCCCACTGATGTCAATCCACACACGTCTTGCAAGCTGGGTCAGTTCAAATCATGTGAAGATCTGAGCCACAACCTGGCATTTCTCAGCTACTGCTGTGTTGTGTCATTTCCCTTTGTGACTTTGTGTCTGTGCTGTGCGGCTCAGTGACAATCAGGACACCTGGGTTCTGTTCTTGGCTCTGCAGCCAGTCACTTCCCCTCCCTGGGACTCTCTTTCCCTCCCTCCCTTTCTCTGCCTGGTCTACTAGGACTGTGAGCTCTTTGGGGGACAGGCTGTATATTATTATGTGTATATTCTGTGCACCTTGTTACAGTATTTGTGCTCCGCTGTCAGCAGTGATGGAGCCTGGATATGGTGCTAGACAAAGAGGTTTCTAGTCCCAGTGACCTCCTCCCTGTCCATCTAAGCTCCATGTCAGGACAGACAGATCTGGCTGCTGGGTGCAACTCTGAAACTGGGTTCACAACTCCTAGTCCCTATAACACATATTCTGTGGGTATCGGCTTTGCCATTACTCAGTTTTACTATCCTTTGAAACAGAAATCAAACAGCTGCAACCGAATCAATGGGTTTCCAGTTATGATGTTATTAGACAACATTAAAGTTTCCCCACCCTTGTTTGAAGTTTCAGTCTGGTTGGAAATTTTCTGTTAAATTTTGGTTGGTTGGTTGGTTGCATTTTTGGATGGAAAATGTGGGTTCACAGCAAAACAACATTTTTCTCACCATGGGTCTGTTTTCTTTCAAAAATCTGTTATGCTGAAAAAAAAATACTCAACCAGCAATCCTGTTTGGTTTTCATCCTAAATTTACACTTTTCAGCTGAAAGTTTGCAGTTGCCTAAAGGAGAAAAAAAATGGGTTTGGGGTTTCTGATGAAAAGTTGACATTTTCGAAAGCAGGAATTTTTGTTTCTTCTGACTGTCTCTAATTATTTGAGAAACTTACTAGTGAAATCCTTAATGAGTGCTGACAGCAATTCTGATTTGTGTTCTTTAAATGTCCCTTGTATGTTAACCCCCACACATATATTTCATGGAAATAGCACACTTACTGTACTGGCCTCTGTGGATTTTTCCCCAACAGGTGATGACTCCGGTCGTCCAGCTCCAGGATTCTTCTGTCATTATCTATCTATCTGTTTAGATGACAAAGACACAAGTGTGTAAGAGTCATCTCACCCCTCACTCTGCGCATGACCTGACAGAACTAGACTCAGACCGGTTGCTCTCTGCAGCTGAGCAGTGTGTGGCTGGCTTTGAGCGTCACTAGCATTAAAGGAGCGATGCTGCGGGAAGGTGATTTACCCATGTCTATTTCCTAAGGGCTTGTGGGACTCACTCCCAAGAGACCTGAACAGCTCAGAAGCAGAGGCCCAGTAGCAAAACTTCATAGACTCATCCACTTTAAAGCCAAAAGGGGCCGTTCTGCTCCTCTAGTCTGACCCCCAGCCTAGCACAGGCCCTAGGATTTCCCCCAGGGTTTCCTGACTCCAGCCCAGCTTCTGTGCTTTCTGTGCACTGGGTTTACAAATGGATTTGGGCACCTAAAGGTGGGACAGGTATATACTGGGATTTCCCAAAGCTCCTAAATCTGCCAGGTAGCTAAATCCCATGGTCATCCAATGGGAGTTAGGCACCTAACTTGCTGAGGTGTTACTGCAAATCCCACTAGGCAACTCTCAGCTTCTTTAGATGCCTAAACCCCTTTGTAATTCTGGCCCCGGGTCTCTCTTGGCATCTTCCAAGGCCTGGGCTTCTCTTGACTTCCAGAGCTATGAAGGCTGTGATTTGTAAAGGAGCCTAAGGGAGAGTAAGGCATGCACGTCTTGCGGGCCTAACTCCCTTGGACTGCCTTGACAATCCCAGCCTACAACGATAACAAGGGCAGCCAGACAGCAGGGGTTATAGAGAGGAAGTCAAGTCACCTGGAGCTCTTGTGATCTAAGCCCAGCTACGCAACTGAATCAGCTCTGCTCTCCGTGCCTCAGTTGCCCCAGCTGTAACCTTGGGGAGAAGACCTGGCACTGGAGGAAGAATTCATAATGGATGGTGTAAATAAGGGTTATGGAAAACTTAATTTTATTTGAACTCTGCCTGGGGTCTCCTAGCCCCTGTACAACCAGAGCAAGAGCCTTGTGTCCGGCAAGTGTAAATGGGAGTGGTTCCCCCTGGGCCTTGTCTGTGGGTCTGGGAGCCCAGGAGGGGGCCGCCCATCACTGCCAGGCTGGGGTGGCTGCACAGCTGGAGGGAGACTGCTGTTAGCCCTGCCCTGGGGGGCAGAGAGTGGGGGGCACACAGAAGCTCCTGACATGTGATGGGGGAGCTCACATCCCATTGATTCTCACCCCGCAGGTGTTGGTTCAATTTCAGATTTTACTTTTTTCCCAAAAAAATATTTTTTACTATTTTTAAATGTTTTAAAGTGTGTTTGATATGCTTTGAAACTTTTTACAAATATATTATTTTAATTTAATTGATATTTCTTTTATATTCTGGACCAGCCCTTCCCATGGGGGCACGGCGTGCCCAGCTTCCCCAGTTCTCAGCCCTGTGAACTGTTCATGTCCCAGGGATCCCCACTTTGCCAGCTCCCAGAGATCCCTGTCTCGCCAGCTGTTGGTTGACTGACACCCTGCGCTGTCCCAGCTCCATTCTGTCCAAATCTCCCACCTGCCTGGCTCCCCAGTCTGGTCAACTTCCTAAGCTCTTCACTCCCCGAGTGCCCACCTGATGGGCAGCCAGGTTGCCCATCGCCCTTTGATTCCAGGCTGCCTGGTCAGTTCTTGTGCTGCCAGGTTGCTTGCAATCCCCATTGGCACTTGTGGTGGTTAGATGGGTGGGTGGGCTCCCCAGCTGTCTGGCTTCTCAGGCTCCAAGGAAGCCCAGCTCCTTGGCCACCTTCTCTCTCCACTGCAAAGGAAATTGGGATCCCTGGCCTGCCCGCCTGGTGCAAAGGTGGAGAGATGTGTTCTCAGGCTGCCTGACTCCCTGGGTTGCTGGGCTCCTTGGGATACCCAGGCAGGTAAGGTGCACTGCCTGCAGCCCCAGCTGCCCGGGTGGCTTGCCAGCTTGTTCATCTCCCTGCATGAGATTTTTTTGGGAAAAAAATCATTTCCACACCTAGTGAAGTGGAATTTTTTTAAATGTCCCTGCCGCAGAAAACGTTGCATTTCCAGCTTTTTGTTCTGCTTTCAAGTCGGGGCCGGGGAGCGGGAATCGGAAATGCAATATTTTCTGCTCAACGTAAGTGGCGGTTCCCACTGACCTCTCTCACTCACTCTGTCTCTGAAATAAAAGGCACAGGGTTTGTGGAAGAGCTGGACCAGTGACCGTGATGTGGCCAATCTGGGCTGGCGGCCAGCGCCGTGTTCAAGAACCAGAGGCCAATGGGTAGGTCTGAAGTCAGGTGTCAGAGCTGAAACAGGGTCAGCACAGAGTCAGAAACCAAAGAACCGTAGCCTGGGGTTGGAGCCAGGGCAATCAGCAACCAGGGCTGGGAACAGGGCAGGGCTGGACTCAGTGACTGGGAATTAAGCCGGGAGTCAGGTAGTGAACTCAGGGTCTCTAGCAGCAAAAAAACCCGGATCCATCTTATTGCACAAACAACTTCCTCTGCCTCTTTTTGACCTAAACAATGTCCCTGCCCTGGGATGGAAAACCGCCCACAGACACAAAGCCTCTGCCTCAACGGTTAACAGTGTCACAAATGTCAGCCTAAGTCCCCTAAGGCCAGTTGAGAAAGTTATGTAGACCCTAAACGGTGCAGGTAGGGACCTAGTGCAGTTTAAAAAAATGCCACAACCATTTGGCCCGAATTTCCAATGGGTTTTAGGCACATAGGCACTTTTATTCTTTAGAATCTTTGTGATATTAACAAAGAGTACATCTAAATTCTAAGGTGCCTCTGTTCCCATGTGTATAATGGCTTAGCCTGTGCTATGTACCTGTGGCCCAAGTCCAACCACGTACGGGACGTGATGCTTTTTTATACTGTCATCACCCCCGTGTTAAACCCTGTGATCTACAGCTTGAGAAACAAGGCGGTGAAGGATGCTGTGAGGAGACTGAGGAGGAGGAGAAAGTTTTTATGAATGATTTAAACATTTGGGAGCTGTGCAGTTCAAAGAGGACGTTTTATAAAAATAAAGTAAAATTACCAAACAATTTCTTCTGCCTGGGTTCACACTACATGTAAGGTAGAGTCATTTCCTGCTCCACACTGGACTCACTGTCAGGTATAGACCTAGAAGTTTTAAGGTCAGGAGGGGTCATTATCACCCTCCAATCCAGACAAATTCATGATTGTTTCCTGTGGCATCTTTTCTACCCACTGATTTCTACGATTCTGTCGTTGGAGCACCAGTTGGAAAGCTGAAGCCATGCAGGAAAGGCTATTTTAGGCAGGATGTGCTGTGAGTGAACTTCTGGAACAGCCTCCCAAGGGGAGCAGTGGAGGCAAAAAACCGAGCTGGCTTCAAAACTGAGCTTAATACATTTATGGAGGGGATAGTCTGATGGGAGAGCCTAGTTTGGCAAATGACCGATCTTTGGCTACTGGTGGTAGACATGCCAATGGCCTGTGAAGGGACATTAGGTAGGGAGGGTTCTGAGTTATTACAGAGAATTCTTTCTTGGGTGTCTGGCTGGTGAGTCTTGCCCACATGCTCAGGGTTTAACTGATCACCATATTTGGGGTTGGGAAGGAATTTTCCCCCAGAGCAGATTGGCAAAGGCTCTGGGGTTTTTTGTCTTCCTCTGTGGCATTGGGTACATCTCACTCGCTGGTGGATTCTCTCTACCTTAAAGTCTTTTAACCATGATCTGAGGACTTTAATAACTGAGTCATAGGTCAGAGGTCTATTACAGGAGTGGGTGGGTGAGGTTCTGTGGCCTGCGTTGTGCAGGAGGTCAGACTAGATGATCATATTGGTCCCTTCTGACCTTAGAGTCTATGAGTCATTCCAGTGAAGTTAGGATTCTTGGTTCCTAAGATCAGTTGTGTAATGAGATTAATGCAAAACTTCTTGGTTCTTTGCCTTATTTTTTGAATTTTTTTATTTTTTTCACCATTGATCTCACCATGTAACATGCAAGGGAGTTAGCCAGCGCTCTCCATCTATGGGGGCTACGTTCGTCTACCATAGATTGCTAGGTCTGTGGCTCACTATATGAATCCAGTGTCCAGGGCTCCCTATCCAGAATTAGCATAACCTTAGTTGTACCTAACCTAACAAAGCGTGGGGAAAGGCATAGCAAGCTGAGGTGTCAGCTCTGACTCTGAGACTAAAAGATAGAAAACATTTGTAATAGATCTCAGAGAGAGAGAGAGAGACAGAGACAGATGGGGATGGAAAGAGAGAGACAGAGGAGCAGCCTTTTTTTTCACCATCATTTGCATCATTTTCGTAAAGGAAACTGAAAGCAGTTCCATGTCAGCATCATACCAATCTATTAGAATTATTTGCGTGGGAGAACAAACACATGGACAAGGGTGATCCAGTTATTTAATATACCTGGACTTTCATAGAGCCTTTGACAAGGTCCTTCACCAAAGGCTCTTAAGGAAACTGAGCAGTAATAGAATAAGAGGCAAGGTCCTTTCATAGATTGGTTAAAAAGCAAGAAACAAAGGTTAGGAATAAATGGTCATTTTTCAGACTATTAGGAACCATTAGGAAAGGGTTAGATAATAAGACAGTCAATATTATAATGCCACTACATAAGTCTGTGGTACATCCACACCTTGAACACTGTGTGCAGTTCCGGTTTCCCTATCTCAAAAAAATATATTAGAATTGGAAAAGGAACAAAGCAGGGCAACAAAACTGATTAACTCTATCCAACAGATTAAAAGGACTGGGACTTTTCAGCTTGGGAAAGAGGTGACTGAGGAGGAATATGATGGAGGTCTATAAAGTCATGACTGGTGTGGAGAAAGTGAAGAAGGAAGTGTTATTTACCCCTTCACATAACACAAGAACCAGTAGTTATCCAATTAAATTAATAGGAAACAGGTTAAAGAAACAAACAGAAGTATCTCTTCATATAATGCTCAGTAAACCTGTGGAACTTGTTGCCAGGGGATGTTGTGAAGGCCAATAGTACAACTGGGTTAAAAAAAATAAAATAGATAAGCTCATGGAGGATAGGTCCATCAATAGCTAGTAGCCAAGATGCTCTGGGTGACCTTAAATCCCTGACTGCCAGATGCTGGGACTGGATGACTGGGGATGGATAACTCCATGATAGAGAACTGGCTAGAGCATAGGGCTCAACGAGTAGTGATCAATGGCTCCATGTCTAGCTGGCAACCGGTCACAAGCGGAGTTTCGATCCTGGGGCCGGTTTTGTTCAACATCTTTATTAATGATCTGGAGGATGGGGTAGATTGCACCCTCAGCAAGTTTGCGGATGACACTAAGCTGGGGGGAGTGGTAGATACCCTGGAGGGTAGGGATAGGATACAGAGTGACCTAAACAAACTGGAGGATTGGGTCAAAGAAATCTAATAAGGTTCAACAAAGAAAAGTGCAGAGTCCTCCACTTAGGAAGGAAGAATCCCATGCACAGCTATAGACTGGGGACCGATGAGCTAGGCAGCAGCTCTGCAGAAAGGGACCTGGGAGTAATGGTGGATAAAATGCTGGATATGAGTCAGCAGTGTGCCCTGGTTGTCAAGAAGGCTAATGGCATATTGGGCTGCATTAGGAGGGGCATTGCCAGCAGGTCACGGGAAGTGATTATTCCCCTCTATTCGGCATTGGTGAGGCCGCATTTAGAATATTGTGTCCAGTTTTGGGCCCCCCACTACAAAAAGGTTGTGGACAAGTTGGAGAGAGTCCAGCGGAGGGCAACAAAAATGATTAGGGGGCTGGAGCACGGGACTTATGAGGAGAGGCTGAGGGAACTGGGTTTGTTTAGTCTGCAAAATAGAAGAATGAGGGGGGATTTGATAGCGGCCTTTAACTACCTGAAAGGGGGTTCCAGGGAGGATGGGGCTAGGCTGTTCTCGGTGGTGGCAGATGACAGAACAAGGAGCAACGGTCTCAAGTTGCAGGGCGGGAGGTCTAGGTTGGACATTAGGAAAAA
The DNA here is from genome assembly GCF_026122565.2 of Emydura macquarii macquarii. NCBI lineage: Eukaryota > Metazoa > Chordata > Testudines > Chelidae > Emydura > Emydura macquarii. Next base: position 19,644 of record NW_027133026.1, on the reverse strand, counting down.
GTTTTTTACTAGGAGGGTGGTGAAGCACTGGAATGGGTTACCTAGGGAGGTGGTGGAATCTCCATCCTTAGAGGTTTTTAAGCTGAGGCTTGACAAAGCCCTGGCTGGGATGATATAGCTGAGGTTAGTCCTGCTTGAGCAGGGTTGGACTAGATACCTCCTGAGGTCCCTTCCAACTCTAATATTCTATGATTCTATGATTCTAAGAGGATTCTGACATAAGGCTCAGTAATAAGAGAGATCCAGCAAGTGACAGTTGAGGATGGCAGTTGGAAGGGGGGATTCCCTCCTCCTGGCTCCTAGCCCCTCCCCTATCCATGTTGACGTTCTCACTCCGAACGTAAGCCCCCCCCCCCCCCCCCTTCCCTGGCACATAACTTCCTGCCATGCCCTTCTCATTAGCATAAAAGGTGATGCTAATTAGCATAAGGCTAGGCCAATTAGCATAGAAGGGGAGGCTAATTAGCATATTAAGTAATTGATTGGTTTAGAGTATTTTTACATCAGAACCTCATTAACATGGCAGACATGGCCTAATTAGCATAGTAGGTGGCCTTCAAGCTGATTGGCTGAGCCTGGGTGACCAAACTGTATATAAAGCCCGCAGTCAGCAGGCTCAGCTTTGTGGAGAGCTGAGATCACCGGAGCAGTAGAAGAGCTGACCCCCTACAGAAGAAGAGCTGAAATCACTTGGAAGAAAAGAGCTGAAAAGACCCACGACATCCCGAGAATATCTGAACAGGGTGAGCATCATTCACGCAATGGTGCGCCTTAGCTTTGGACAACCGGGTCGACTGAGTCCCCGCTCTGTGTCCAAGCCAAGGTCATCCTTCCGCTAGGAAGCCGCACAGATACCTTTGGGCTTGGAGGCAACCAGGCTGAGTCCCCGCTCTTGTCTGAGTCACTCTCTGAGCAATCGTTGGACAGAGCAGAAGGACTTTCCCTGACAAACAGAGGGATGTGTTAAAGGCTATGTAAGTAAAAGCCTGGGCCTGAGGAAGGGTTGTGATGCCCCTGCTGGGCAGAACAGGGCCCTACAGGCCAAACTGCCCGGCAACAGAGGGGCGGAGCCAAGGCAGAAAGGGGAAGTATAAAAGGCCGGCCTAGCATCTCAGTAGGGAGGAAGCTGCCGCTGGAGGCAGATGTGTCTTCTCGGAGGCTGCGGCCTAGGCCTAGGCCTGACCCAGTCCCAGACCCAGCGGCTGTTGGGAGCAACCTTCCCACCGAGTGGAGAATCCAAAACCTCCCCGGATTGACAGGCATGAGTGACAGGATAGGGCCGCCGGGCCCTAGTGACTGAGGGGGCCGCCGAGCCCTAGTGATTGGTGAAGCTGCCAGGCCCTAGTAGCTGGAACGAGCCACGCGAGACTCCTGTGTGGGAAATACCCCTGAGACCAGCTCTGACCTGGAGGAGCTGCCTGACACCAGGGACCTCCGGGAGCTGACAGAACCCTGTGACCTGAAAGAGCTGCCCTCCGCTGACGACGCAGAAGAGTTCCCAGAGCTGCCAGCGGCTGAGTGAGGGGCTAAACCCCATCAGCGTGTTGCGGCTGGAGCCCTGCTGACTCAATGGCAGATGGCTTTGCCACTGATAGGGCCCTCGGCTGGAATACAGTGGAGTTGGGTGGGCCTGCATCGCCCTCCCCCCTGCCCTAACCTCCCCGGGAGGGAGTGCTACCCTCTGCGTTTGGGAGACAGAGGATCCCGAGCTCTACTGGCCCCACCTGCCTGCAAGACCAGGGGCCCCAAACTATTTTACTAGCCCTGCCTGTTGGAAGGCCGGGCCTATAGACTGCTTGCCTGCCCAGCCCTGCCTGAGGGCCGGGGGCACCAGACCACTTGTTAGCCTGCCCTGTTGGGGGCTGGGGCTAAAGACTTCTAAATGAGCACTGTTTATTCACCTAAATGAAGGCACAGTGGCCTTCCTCAAAGCCTGGGCCCAAGGAAGGGTTGCGATACCCCGGCCAGACCATGCCACCGACCTACAGTACCCAAATACCTTTACAAATCTGGTTCTCTCTGCCTTGCTTTACCCATCTGTAAAATGGAAATAATCATCTTTCCTTTCTCTCTGACTTCTTTAGACAGGTATTTTTAAAGGAGCCTAAGGGAGTTAAGCACTCAGCTCTTTCTTCAGTTATATGCTCTAACTTAACCACAAGTAATGAGCTCAGTGAACAAATTTCTGGATGAAAATCTCTATCCTGCGCTATGCAGAAGGTCAGAAGTAGATGATTATAGTGATTCCTTTTGTCCTAAAAATGTATGCATCCACAAAATCTAATTGACTTCCCAGAGCAAGTGGGCATCTAACTCCCCTAAGCTTCTTTGACAAGTCTTAGTTTGGAAGTGTTGCAGTGTATGTAAAATATGTATATACAATAATGTGCGCACTGGACTTGATCACAAGTCGGTGAGCCAGGACTATTTGGCATGGATTCTTTTTGTTATCTGGGGAAATTTACTTAGGCTATTATCTCCAGACATGGAGATCTATGGTTATGCACCCAAGCCCAGATCCACAAAGGGATTTGGGGGCTTAAACCTCTGACTAAGTTGCCCAAGTCCTAGTTTTAGGCTTCATTGCAACCCACAAAACAAGAGCCAAACCCGGTTAGTGCCTAAACTCACTTGGGGTCTATGTTTTCAGGGCAAAATTTCCCTAGACACCTATGTTTCTGCCTCTGAGTATAGGCAGTCCTGGCTTGCTCTAGGTGGCCTTTGGGATTCAGGTGGAGCTAGCAGGGATGGCGGCGTTATCTGCGTCCCTTTCTCTGGGCTTGTCTGGCCAGGATATCTCTCAGGATGAGGATGAAGAAGGGCCTGGGATTCCAGGAGATGGTCGTGGTAGCAGCTATGAAGATGAAGCTTGCTTCGGTAGCTTCTGGCTGTTCCTCCTCCTCCTCCTCCTCCCCCCACTCTGTTCTATCTTTAAGATCTCCTAAGGATTCTTAAGGATGGATTAGCCCATCCCCTTATTATCTTATCCACCAATTAGGACTAATATCCAACACACCTATTTTGGTTCCTTAGTTTCCGGCTCCACATCTCCTATTTTTAGCCAGCATGATTTCAACAGTCCGTGAATTGTATCAACATGAGCTTTTTGTTGAGTAATTCAATCTTTCTGTCTCCCTTTCATATCTTTTCCTATTGGAGTTTGTTATTATAGGTTATTGTGACATCCTATGACCTTTCACATAATTTTTTTACTATTGAGTTTTAAGTTAGGATGAATTTTTAACCCCAGTTCTCATAATGAGATGAAGGTTCAACTCCCCCTTCTTCCTGAAAGGAGAAAAAAAGATCTGAGCAGGGGTCTCTAATGCCTTTTACGAGTGTGCGATACTGAGATATGGGCTATTCCAATGGACAACTCACCTGTTGAAACTATTCCAGTGTCTATCAAATAATTAAAGAGTCCTTTGGCCAAAGAGAAACAGTCAATGAAAATTATTTCCCATGCACTGCTACACACTGGGGACCAACTGGCTAGGCAGCAGTTCTGCAGAAAAAGACCTGGGAGTGACAGCGGAGAAGAAGCTGGATATGAGACAACAGTGTGCCCTTGTTGCCAAGAAGGCTAATGGCATATTGGGCGGCATTCATAGGATCATTGCCAGCAGCTGGAGGGAAGTGATTATTCCCCTCTATTCAGCATTGGTGACGTCACATCTGGTATGTTGTGTCCAGTTTTGGGCCCCTCACTGCAGAAAGGACGTGGACAAATTGAAGAGAGTCCAGTGGAGGTCAACGAAAATGATTAAGGGGCTGAAGCACTTGACTTCTGAAGAGAGGCTGAGGGAACTGGTCTTACTTAGGGTATGTCTATACTGATAGCAAAAGAATCCCTTCCTGACCCCTGCAGGAGACCATCGGAAACCCTGAAGTATGAGCTTCTAGGAACTTCAGACATGAACCAGAAGGGACCCCCAGGGCTGCCAACCCAGGCCTCCTGCCTCATCAAAAGCAACCCCATCGTACAATTGCACTCACATATTTGTCCAGTTGTCTTTTAAATCTAATTCAATTATTTCCCCCACAATTCCTATTGGGCAGCTCTTCCAGAACCTCTCATCTTTAATGGGAAGAGACCTTCTTCTCATTTCTGTCCCTGGCCAAGGGAGAGGAGTGAGGGTCTAGAGCACTGGTTCCCAAAGTGGTCGATATTGACCCCCAGGGGTCGATTTTGACTTTCAGGGGGTCCGTGTCAGTGACAAAAAAATTTGGGGGTCCACGATATGTAAATGGGGGTCCACCCACCGAAATCATTATTTCAGGCGTTTCGTAAACTTTTAAGTAGATATTTTAAATTTGAAATAATTAATTATATGAGTAGGTACGATAAGTTTTGGACTTTGTTATTATAATTCTTGCAAATCACAAAAATTACAATATAGCTTCTAAAAATAAAGATAATAGTAGTTTTTACAATGTTTTTTATTGAAAATTGTAATTTTTTGAATTATCACGGTATTTCTTGCTGATATTTAAACCTAATTTTTCCCGCGTATTATTAAACTATGACAAAATCAAATCATTATTGGTTCACAAGATTATTTAGGTATCTGCTTCGTAGTGTTCTATGATTACGTACAAGTTTCTACAAGTTTTCATACCAGCATCGCATCGAGCAACCGCGCGCAGTGAATAAAGTTTGCCCAGACTTGTTCAGACCAAAACTTTTGCACGGACATGTTAAATTAGGCAATTATAAATAGGAGTGTTAGAATCAAACATTGATTATTTCTATTCTGAATTTTGAGAAGAAAAGTGGTTAAAAATATTAACTTTATTTAGTGCAAAATACAGATGCAAATCAAAGTGAATCAAAAACATCTTGTTTAGGAGTGCCTAAGGAAAGCAAGTACAAACTTTTAGTTAGTTAGTCATCCAGATTGCGGTCTCGGCCACATTTTTTAGTTAAATATTTCAAATAAAGATAATACCTGCTAAAACATATGACCAAAAACTCTAATTGCATGCTCGAACAAAAAATTAAAGAAATAGTCAATGCTTCAGATATAGTAAAAAATAATTATTTCCTACTTTTTAAGGTTTGTTTTTGTTTGTGTAGGCGTTTTTTAAAAGATTTTGTGTTAAAGGAGTAGGAATTGTTCGGATACTTTTTCAATTTTCATTATACTTAGTTTTAATGTAAGTGCCTCAATAGGCACTCCAGTCAATTAATTTTAAATTTTTATCTTATGAGATTTAAATAGCTTGTTTTTTGTCGACAGATATCTTCTACTCAACATGGCAGAGGCTAAAAAAAAATGTAGGCAGTATAGCATTGATTATTTGAAGTTCGGCTTTATTCCATCACTGTCAGACAAACATTTGCCCATGTGTCTTTTGTGCAACAAAGTTTTAAGCAACGATGCTATGAAACCGTCCAAGCTGGAGGATCATCTGAGAAGGTTGCATCCTGATAAAACAGGCAAAGATTTGACATACTTTAAAACACTGAAAGAAAAACTTCAGAAGAGAATCACGCTAGACAGCATGTTTGCTTCAACGTCAAAAACAGACGACGATGGTTTGCTGGCGTCTTACAATATTTCATTACTCATAGCAAAATCAGGAAAGCCTCATACTATCGGAGAACAGCTGATTTTGCCAGCCGTTGAGGAGGTTTTAAAAACTGTTCTACATAAACCTGCATATGATATGCTCAAAAAAATTCCTTTGAGCGACAACACAGTTCAAAGATATATTGACGAAATGAGTCACGATGTGGAAAGCTTCTTGTGTAATTATCTAAAAACAAACCATTTTTCCCTTCAAGTCAACGAGTCAACTTTACCTGGTAATGAAGCACTATTAATGGCATATGTTCGTTTTGTTATGGACCAAGAAATCCATCAAGAATTGCTTTTTGCGAAAACTTTGACAACAGATACTAAAGGCAAATCAATATTTAATGTTTTAAAAGACTATTTCATGGAAAAAGCGATCCCCTTAACAAATATAATATCAGTAGCAGCAGATGGAGCACCAGCCATGTTTGGTCGCTATCGCGGTTTTATAAGCTATTTAAAACAAAATGTACCTGGTATATTTGCAATTCACTGCGTCATTCACCGACAACATTTAGTAGCTAAAAATCTAAGTGCCAGATTGCATCAATCTCTCCAATTCGTCATAACGGCAGTAAACAAGATTCGTAGCAACGCGTTAAATTCTAGGTTGTTTGAGCAGTTGTGTGAAGAAAATGACGAGGACTTTCATCGATTACTTCTTCACACTGAAGTACGCTGGCTCTCAAAAGGCTTATGTTTGAAAAGATTTTTTTCACTTTTTGAACCCATTTTGGAGTTTTTGGATGATAAAGCTCCCATTTTGAAAGAAAATTTAATAAAATGGAAACCAGATATTGCTTATTTAACAGATTTATTTGCTAAATTTAATGAGGTTAACTTGCAGTTACAAGGAGACAGCCTGAATTTAATAAAAACAAAGTCCATAATTTCAGCTTTTCTTGCCAGAATTAACCTATTCAAACAAAACATTGGAAGGCGCGAATTTTTGCAGTTCCACAACTTATCATTGACAAACGTTCAGGATGATGACATTTTGGCATATGTTCAACATTTAAATGCCCTCCACTCAGACTTTAAAACCAGATTTGATGATGTTTTAACTATGGAAATACCGCACTGGGTTATCGATCCGTACGGTGCAATTGAAGAATCGGATATCGCACTACAAGAAGAACTCATCGAAATAAGCACTAACGAAGAACTTAAAGTGCAGTTCAAAAAGGGGTATCAGCAGTTCTGGCTTCAGAAAAATGTAGCTGTTACTTATCCTGCATTATGGAGTATTGCAAGAAAATTTTGGATAGCTTTTCCATCTTCATACCTCGTGGAAAGGGGTTTTAGCGCAGTAACTAATCTGCTGACAAAACAAAGAAATCGTTTGCAAATAACTGAACGAGGAGATTTAAGGCTATACCTCAGTCATTTGACTCCAAATATTAAGCAATTGCTATCAGAGCATCAAGTTCATCCCTCCCATTAACACCATTAATTATTGTATTTTTAGTTTTGAACCTTAGCTTTATTTTATGGTTTTGTTTTGTTACTAAGTTCTGATTTTTGTCCAAAATCCAAATATTTACAGAGTTTTGTGCTAAATTTTAAAGAGAATTTTAATTTAGCCTTTTTTTTATTTTGAGCTATTAACATTTAATTTTGTTTTATTTCACATAAAAATAAGATTTTTAATTTAATTGTTTCAATAAAGGTCTGAATAAAAAATTTAAGTTCGTTTTCTTTTTTTACAAAGCCCTATCAAAGTGAACAGCACTGTGTCAGCTGTGAAAAACATATTTGACGATATAAAGTTTAGGAAAATTTAATATTAGACAGGCAGGGGGTCTACGGCAAAAAAATAATTCGGAAAGTGGTCCACAGGACAAAAAAGTTTGGGGACCTCTGCTCTAGAGGGTTAGATCGGGGCAGGGAAGGGGCTAGGACTCCTGGGTTCTATCACTGGCCATGTGAGGGGAGTGTGTTAATGGTACATTCAAATATAATGTTGCCATGATTTTGGTCCCAGCTGCACGGGTCCATCTCTGGAAATCAGCGGGGCTGCTCTGGGTTGACAGCAGAGAAAAGGAAAGCAGAACTTCACTCTGTGTATCTAAAAGGTGAGAACACATTTATCCAAGCGGCCGTCTTGAAATACCGTGGCACGAAAAGGGCAGGGAGGTGAGCCAGCCTCCCCGCATGCGTGCTCGGTTTGCTGTTGGACCCTCTGCAGGCACGCACTGAGCAGGGCTCTTTTCCTGCCATATTCACCCCCACACCTCACCCCTACTCCCAACCCACTGTCTGTGTTCTGGCTGTATCGTCAAACAGGCACGTTCTATACTATAAGTAGCCCCTAAAGGTCATGCAAAAGGCTGTGTGTGTTCCGCCTTCAGGATTGGAGCCTGCATCCCCCGGCGGAGAAAGACCCTGTTCCCCACCCCGCTGACCGGCCAGTCCCTGCAGACTGGGACCAGAACACGACCCCCTACCGCCCCCCCAGCAGGGTCCTCCTCAGAGCCTCCTTCATCTCCTTGTTTCGCAGGCTGTAGATCAGCGGGTTGAGAAAGGGGGTCCCCACCATGTAGAAGAGAGTCACCACCTTCCCACTGGTTACTGAGTCGCCCAGGAGAGAGCCGTAAAAAAGACCCACAATGGCCAGGTGCGAGGTGCAGGTGGAGAAGGCCTTGTGCCGCCCGGCCCCTGCAGGGAGCCTCAGCACCGCCCTGATAACTAGCCCGTAGGAGGTCAGGATGAAGAGGAAGGTGGTGAAGATGATGAGGTAGTTCATGGTGGAGTAGGTCTGTTCGGTCCAGGGAGCTGGGGCACAGGAGGCAGCCAGCAACGGGCCTGGGTCGCAGACAAAATAATCCAGGGTGTTGGGGCCGCAGAAGGAGAGCTGGGAGATGAGGGCGACGGGCCCTATGAACCAGAGGAAGCCGGCGAGCCAGCAGGAGGCCACCAGCAGCCAGGAGCTCTGTGGGGACATGAGGACAGGGTAGCGCAGGGGGTGGCAGATGGCCAGGTACCTGTCCAAGGCCATGCCTGCCAGGAGGAAGCACTCGGTGGTGCTCATGGAATAGAAGACGTAGAACTGCATGAAGCAGGCATGGAAGGAGATGGGGACATCGGGGTTCATGAGGTCGAAGAGCATCCTTGGCACAGTGGTCGTGATGTAGCCAACTTCCAGCCAGGCGAAGTTCCCCAGCAGGATGTACATGGGCAGGCGCTGGAGGCGGGGGTCCCGCAGCACGGTCCACACAGTGCTCAGGTTGCCGGCCAGAGTCCCGGCATAGATGAAGGAGAGGAGGGCGCAGGTGAGATCCCGGCCCAGCTGGCTCAGGGAGGGGAAACCCAGCAGGATGAACTTGGTCACTGAGCTGGTGCCGTTGGCTGGATTCATTGGGGGTTGGGGATGCCTGCAGATGAAAGGAAGCAATCGACAGGACGTCAAGGCTCTGCCCAGAGCTCTGGGAGGGGAGCAGGGTCTAGTGGTTACAGGAGTCACAGCCAGTCTCTTATACACATCACATCCCAAACTCCTCCCCAGCCACCTGTCCCACCATCCAATGTCCCATCTCCAGGCATTGCCTGGGGCTTCAGAGGAACAAGATTTAACACCCTGCCCCCCAAAAAATAAAAAACAACCCAAGCACTCGCCAAATACACGGGGCAGCGGGGTGGAAATCCCTTCCTGTCCCCTGCCGATGGACAGCTGAACCCTGAAGCATGAGCATTGAGAATGTGGGAGAATCACTGGAAATGAGCCCCAGGGCTGCTAAGCTTTGCCCCCATCCTCCCAAGCAACCCCATCCAACAATCGCACTCAGACAGTTATCCAGCCCACCCTGAAAACGAAGAAAATTGTTCACCCCCCCAAACTCCGACAGGGAGGCAGAACGTCCCCCCTCATCTGTTAGAAACCCCCTGCTAATTTCCAGCAATCCTGTGTGCATGGCCAGGTGGGCAGCTGGGCAAGGAGGGGCGGGCGACCGAACCGTGAAGCAGCCAGGGAAGGAATCGAAGCAAGAAAGAAGCTGTCTGGGAAAACCCACCTGGCTGTGAGATCTCAGCCTCTTCTCTCCGCCTCTGTTAGGAAGGTGAGAGGGGGCTGATATCTGCTCTCTGCTCTGCTGGGTCCCTGGGACACGGTCTCTGGGGCATGTAGGAGCAGCTGGATCTGGATTTGATGACTGAATAACATGTGGGCACTCAGGGGAGTGAAAGGGAGAGCCCCCATCTTCCCAGCCACCCCACCCAACCACCCCACACAAATTTCCCCCATCCTCACATACAACCCTCCACAAAATACACACAGTCCTCCCCGCCACACACATCTCCCAAGGAGAACCGGGCATGGGGGTGAGGGGCCTGGCTTTGGGGGGGGTTGTACGGAGTGGGGCTCAGGATGAGGAGACCCCTCCCAAGTCCATCCAAGGTCCCAGCAGCAAACTCCTCTCAGCTCTGTAATTGGGTCTGCCAGCGGCCCCAAATCATCAATACCCAGAGCGAGAAATGTTCAGACATCAAAACAAGCTAATTCCCCAGGGGATTTGCAGTCTGGTCTCCATGGTTAAATAAATGGCTCTAACTCCCATGAAAGATACGGGAGGGAAAAACAACATCTTTCATTACTGCCAAGAGTTGACACAGCCCAGGCAGGGGGAGTGAGGTCTAGTGGTCAGAGGGCTGGCCTGGGAGCCAGGACTCCTGGGTTCTTTTTCCAGCACTCAGAGGGCAGTGGGGTCCCCAGAAGGGACCGGCAGCTCATCGTGTCTCAACGTCTGTATATCTGAGGCCACCGCCTAGCAACTGAAATTAGACCAAGGGTATTACAAACCTCAGTTAGCTAAACTGTTCTGTGCCGCAGGTGGACAATAGCAGGGACTGCTGTGCACCAGTCCCTATGGCTCACACGATTTCAAGGAAACGATTAAAGGAGATACAGCCAGCTAATCCTGGCAACTGACCCCCATCCACGGGCTGCAGAGGAAGGCTGAACAATCCCACGGTCACTGCCAGTCTGAGCTGGGGAAAGTTAGACCCGGAGCATGTGAGCAAGACGCAGCCAGTCGAGCACCTGAGTGTTTGACTTGGTGCCACCTCCGAGCCCTGGTCCACCCCACCCACTGTCCTATCTCCAGCCAGGGCTGTCCCAGTGCTTCAGACCAAGACAACAACAACACAAACAACCCCCCTCTCCCCAAAACCAGAATGTTGTTGCAGGGGGAGGTGACTCCCCTCCTCACCTTTGCCGGTGACTAGCTGAAACCTTGAAGTTTTTAGGAGCGTCAGACATAAACCACAAGGTCTCTGCAGGTTTAGAACAAGCGGAGGGCTCGGACTCCTGGGTTCTATCCCTGGCTGGGGGAAGGGCGTGTGGTCCGTAACACAGGACTATGTTGCCACGAATTTGGTCCCAGTTGCACAAGTATCTGTATCTTGACACCACCAGGCTTGCTCCTGACAGACAGCAGAGAAAAGGAGAGCAGAGCTTTGCTGTCTGGACCCACGTGTGAGAACACATTGACCCAGGGAACAATCTTGAAATGCGGCTGCTCAAAAAGGACTGAGATGCCAGTCAGCCTCCTCGCCCGCACTCTCGGTTTGCTCTGCTACCCTCTGTGCAAAAACACACACTCTGCCTCCAGCAAGGCACCTTCCTGGAACATGCTGTACCTAGTGGTTCTTCGCACTGTGTGTGTAATACCAGCTCAGGTTTTCCCAGGTCCTGTGAACTTACAGGCAGGCTCACCGGCTGACTCCTGCTAACTTTGCTTTCCTACAGCAGTCATTGACCATTACTTTAGTTCAGGCCTCAGGCCTGCTACCTCCTAGGCCTCATGTCTCAGGCTCTCACTTGCTACTCCACCTAGGTAACCCATTCCAGTGCTTCACCACCCTCCTAGTGAAAACGTTTTTCCTAATATCCAAAGTAGACCTCCTCGTCTGCAACTTTAGACCGCAGCTCCTTCTTCTGCTATCTGTCACCACTGAGAACAGCCTAGCTCCATCCTCTCTGGAAGACCCCTTCACGTAGTTGAAATCCCCCCTCATTCTTCTCTTCTGCAGACTAAACTAGTCTAGTTCCCTCAGCCTCTCCTCATAAGTCGTGTGCTCCAACCCCCTAAACATTTTCATTGCCCTCCGGTGAACTCTCTCCAATTTGTCCATGTCCTTCCTGTAGTGGGGGACCCAAAACTGGACACACTACTCCAGATGTGGCCTCACCACTGAAGATACGAAAGACTTATAGAATCATAGAAGGTGAGGGTTGGAAGGGACCTCAGGAGGTATCTAGTACAACCTCCTGCTCAAAGCAGGACCAACTCCAACTAAATCATCCCATCCAGGACTTTGTCAAGCAGGGCCTTATAAATCTCTAAGGATGGAGATTACACCACCTCCTTAGGTAACCCATTGCAGTGCTTCATCACCCTCCTAGTGAAAACATTTTTCCTAGTATCCAACCTAGACCTCCTCCACTGCAACTTGAGACCATTGCTCCTTGTTCTGTCACCTACCACCACCGAGAGCAGCCTAGCTCCATCCTCCCTGGAACCCCCTTTCAGGTAGTTGAGGCTATCAAATCCCCCCACTCTTCTCTCCTGCAGACTAACGGGATGGGCATTGGGATATGAGATCTTCCCCCGCCAGGGGTTGTTGGCTCCAGTCCTGCTGGGGGAACACACACAGCATATTGCATGGCCTATCAGGGTCACCTGCTGTATAAAAAATGGCTCTTTGATGAGACAACCAAGGTGATGATAGAACCAGGTCAAGCCCTGCTGCAAAAAAGGAAAGTTAGCAGGAGTCAGGCAGTGAGCCTGCCTGTAAATTCACAGGAACTGGGAAAACCTGAGCTAGCATTACACACACAGTGCAAAGAACCACTAGGAACAGCACATTCCAGAAAGGTGCCAGAACATCCCAGTACCCCAAAGATAACGAGGGCTCACTGACCCCTCAGAGTGACAATACAATGGATAGAGATGTTTTGGCCGAACCATCTGGTACAAGATAAAAGGTGGCATCTTTACTACTTCAGAGAGCGGCAACTACACATCAGACGGGCAATACACAACGTGTTTGCATTAGTGTATGAAAGGGGGGTCTCAAAGGGAGTGTCTTTGTCTGGCTGAATGAGGAACAGAAAGTCCCGCCATTTACTGAGCCAGCACCATTGTCAGAGGCATACATGTATTAAGTGTCCTTGTAGCATGGATAATACGCTTTTTACCGTGCTCTTTTGACAATAAATCTGGCCCGGTGCCTTCGTTGCTGAAAGGGATCTGTGGACTTATTAGATAATCCAATTGTGGTGTGATGGACTGGTTTTGTGCGCAGAGCGGGGACAGCATAAACACTGGGAGAGCACACACACAGCCAACATCTGACAACACGAGAGATGTGGTGGAATCTCCATCCTTACAGGTTTTAAAGGCCCAGCCTGACAAAGCCCTGGCTGGGATGATTTAATTGCAGGCAGTCCTGCTTTGAGCAGGGGATTGGACTAGATGACCTCCTGAGATCCCTTCCAACCCTAATAGTCTATGATTCTGATTCTATGATCCCCTGAAGGGCCTGTCCCTGCAGCTGCAGACCGGGGCCAGAGCAGAACCCCCTACAGCCCCCCCAATAGTGTCCTCCTCAGACCCTCCTTCATCTCCTTGTTTCATAAGCTGTAGATCAGTGGGTTGAACAGTGGTGTCCGCACCGCATAGAAGAGACTCACCATCTTCCCGCTGCTCCCTGGTACTGTCAAGAACTTGGGGTCATTTCCCTCATGCTCAAGGGACTTCTTCTGTGACTTTGGGCAAGTCAATTAATCTCTTTCTTCCTCAGTTCCCCTTCTGCAGAAGAGGGACAGTGGCACTTTCCTATCACACACGGGTGTTGGGAGGACTAAGGGTTGTGAGGCACTCAGATACTCTGTTATGGATATCTTATAAGTATCTAAAATGGAAAGACTGAAAATCGTGGCCAACAGCTCTATCTCACGGAGACGGTAATCTGGTTCTTTCATGTCGTTCTTCTCCTGAAAAGTAAAGTAAATATCATTTGAGATCTGTATAAATACATTTTTATTTCAGGAATAGACAATTAAAGACAACGTTAGTTGAACCTATAAATATATAAATATAAATGGATTTATCTATTAAAACAAACAAACAATCCAACCCCCCTAATTCTCGGTAAAAGTAAAACTGAATTTTATGAAAACATGTTGCTGACTTGTCCTATGGGAAATACAAATAAGCTGTATATTTGTATAAGACAGAAAAGGAGAAGCCATAAAATATTAGAATATCCAATTAATTTAGAGGAACATTCTATAATAAAATCTTCATTCCAGTTAAGAGTTATTTATGTTACATAATTTTTTTCAACATTTTTCAATATTTTTCTCCTTAGAAGAAGATTATGATCTTTGTGATTTTTTCTCCAGGGTTTGAAATCATTCATAGGAAATTTTTTTACCGGAAATTCTCAAGGTCATATCCTCATCTGATGTAAAATATTTACAGAACACACTGAATACCATCAACTGGGAATCTCAGCCATTGACTCCAATGGAGCCGTGCAGGTTTACAGCTGGGGATTTGGTCTACTGGCTGCAATGCAACAACTGTACATTGATTTACACCGGCTAGGAATATGATCCATCTAGTCTAATGGAGCTAATGGATTTACAGCAGCCGGCTGCACAGACTTCAAAGGGGATTTTGGCCCTTGGTCTGTAACTTATTTACGGACGCAATGTTTCATGAGTGTGCAGGATGTGACCTCTTTCGATGGAATACACAGTTCACGTGGCATATGCATCCCCTCTCTGATAAGCTGAGGTCTGGTTTCTTATAGAAATGATCTCTCAAAAATAAATTATGTCTTTAGTTTCCTCCCTGAGAACAGGATTCTGCTCACCAGTCTCTTGATGGCCTTTTTCATCTCAGCGTTTCTCAGCGTGTAGATCATTGAGTTCAGCATGGGGGTGATCACTGTGTAAATGACGGACACCACCTTGTCCAGGGCAAACTTCTTGAAGGGCTGAGCATAGATGAAGATGGTGGGTATGAATATTAAACACACTACAGTGATCTGGGTTCCACAGGTGGACAGAGCCTTGCACTTCCCGTCCGTGACGTGGGTCCTGATCTTGACTAAGATGACGGCATAGGAGATCAGCAGAATGATGAATACGACTACGAGGAGCACTCCGCCATTGAAGACCATCTGCAGCTTGACCACATGGGTGTCGGTGCAGGCCAGTTTGATGATCTGTGGGACATCACAGTAGAAATTGTCCAGGATGTTCGGCCCACAGTATGGTAACTGGAGGATCAGTCCAATCTGAACAGCGGAGTGAGCCAATCCGCCCAGCCATGACAGTGCCACTATCCCCACGCACACACCCTGGTTTATGATAATCAAGTATCTCAGTGGTTTATAAATGGCCACGTACTGATCAACCGCCATCCCCACAAGGAAAAACACCATCACACCCCCGATGCAGTGAAAAAAGAACATCTGGAGGATGCACTGTTGAATGAGATGGCTTTGCGTTGGGAGAGGATTAATAATTAATTACTACTATTTATTATTTATTTAATTTAATTAATGCTGTACTGGATGGAGAAGAGTTCATCTAGAACCAGCAAATTGACTGAGCTGGGTTTCATGTACTGGGAAAGAGCTGTCACATAGAATAAACCCACCACAATGAGGTGGGAGCTGCAGGTGGAGAAGGCTTTATGTCTTCTTTCTGTGGAGTGTATCCGCAGGATGGTGCAGATGACGTAAATATAGGAGACCAGGGTGAGGAGGAAGCAGCTGAAACCAAATATCACAGCAGAAGAAAAAAGAACTATTTTATTGGTGAAGCTCCCAGTACAAGACAGCTGTAATAAATGAGGCAGCTCACAGCTGAAATGCCTGATTTCACTGGGTCCACAGAAGTGCACCTTTAACACAGGAATAGTGTTTAACAGTGAATACAAAAGCCCCATTGTCCAGGAACCACGCACCAACTGGCTGCTTACTCATTTGTTCATGGTCCCCACATAATGCAATGGGTGATGTTTGGCAGCGTAGCGGTCATAGGCCATCCCTGAGAGTATGAAAACTTCAGTACCAGATGACAGGTAGATGAAGAACATCTGGGCAATGCAACCATTGACAGAAATGGTTTTGTGCTTTGCTAGGAAATTTACCGACATCTTAGGGACAATGGCTGAGGAATAAATGATATTAACGAAGGACAAATGAGACAGGAAGAAGTACATTGGGGTGTGGAGGTGAGGCTCTTCCCTTATCACCAGCATGATCTTTGTGTTTCCCACCAGCGTGATCAGGTAAATAACTAAAAACACCAGGAAGAGGAAAATTTGGAGTTGTGGGTCATTTGAAAGTCCCACAAGAATGAACTCCTTCACATTGGTTTGGTTTTCCATTCACATTTACTGACCTGTAAGAAGAAAAAAAGAAATTAAATTAACCAGCATAATAACAGGGTATTGAAATTCCATGTGATAGATAGATAGTTAGATAGATAGATAGATAGATAGATTGGATAAAAATAAAGTGGGTCTTATTCCATGTGGATTTACACAAGTATTTTTTTTAATTACACCGGAATCAACACCTTGTCATTTTAGTTCTCAAACATTCCTCATCTTGAGAGTCATAAAAAAGAGATCTGCTTTTGGAAACCTCCTGTACGACCTTTTCTTCTAAATCAGATCCCATATTATTTATCCCATGCACTGTGTTGTGGTACAGGTGGAAAAATATTAAAGTATTAAGAAGCTAAATTGAAAATAACCTTCCAATCAGTGCTGTGTTTGGTCAGATAACTGTCAACGTGGCATCTTGAATATCTGTATCTATTGTCTGTCAGGGATTGGTAAATAAATAGGTCTCATTAACTCCTGTGTTACCCTAGATTTACCCCAGAATGACTAGAATGACTTGAGTGGAATTATCCCAGCAGAAAAGTGGAGTGGGCAGTGGTGAATTGATCCCCATATGTGCAAGTCAAAGATGTTTTTCATTAGCCCTGGACATTAAACAGGGCATAATGTTATAGGCCACGATTTGTAAAGTGGGTGGTGATTTTGATTTTCTTAATTTTTGGATGGTTGATTTGAGAAACCATAAAGGGGCTTGATTTTCAGGAATTACTAAGCACCCGAGTTTAAAAACCACACATTATTAAGGTGTCTAAATCCTGAGGCAGCTAAAACCTTCTCCATCAGCAATACAGGTTCATCAGGCGTAATTCTGCCAGCTATTTGACCCTATTTTTTACACACATTCTGCCCTCAATCAAATCTGTGTAACCTCATTGACTTCTAAAATCAACCTCAGTGCAAACTAGTAGACATTTTGGTCAATGACACCCAACAGGGGGATGAATCTATCTCGAACTCCCTTAGCGTCACTGTCTCTCAATCTTGTTTTGGGTCTGTCACCTCAGCAGAGGCTGAGGAGAGGGACGAAAATGTGAGCTGAAGGAAGGGAGTAGTTGAGTGGTAAGTGCCATTGTCATATAAACAAATGGCAGAGTACAACAGGACTTCACAGCCCATTTCATTGAACTGGATCTCCATGGACAGACCCTGGAACCCATGTGGAGTCCCAGTGAAGTAAATGGGGCTCTTCCCCAGCACGGGAGTCCATTTGGACAGATCCGATTGTGGCACTGGGGTCAAAATCCTCAGTTCTGAGACCAGTTATGAATGCCTGTCAAAGCTGTCTTTCTCTTTAAATGATTGATTATGTAATCCTCAGCACACCCACGGTACTATCAAAAGCAACCATGCATTTTTCGTATTACAGCCATTGGCTTCCCTTCTGTTCCCGACTGAGAATACCATTCCTCATCACGTTCTGATTTGGACTGTAAACCCTTCAGGACAGGGCCTGTACCTTTTGAATAGTCTCTAAAGCCATACTGAGGATACTGCACAAATATCAGTCATTTCTTATAAACGATTAACTAACACTTTTAAACTTGGGGCATCTCAGTAATTGGTTTGATGCTCAGAGATGCAAAGCACCTACACATCCCAATGGGTATCAATGAGACCACAAAGTGCATAACATCTCTGATAAGCAGACAACTTATCTGGTGTGACAGTGTGTTGCTTTCATGCAAAAAATTATTTCCATTCAAAATTTTCCATTTTTTCAGTGAAAATCCCACCCTCCAAAAATGAACCAAAAAATCTGTTTCAAAAGCCCCAAAGATTGTTTTTATTCATTTTTTTTTCAAATACAGAAAAAAACAACATCAAAAGGATTCAAAAATATAAAATGGCTCAGTTTTTGGTAGAAACATGGAATTTTCAGTTTTCCAAAACCAAGCATTTTTCAATGTCTGGATTTGGCTTTCAGCCAAAAACTAATAATAATGAAAAATTAAAAGACACAAACAAAAATGGAAAATAAAACAACCAATCAAATCCTCAACAGATTTTTTTAAAAACAAAATGTCTCTGGTAAAACAACTGGAAATTTTTAACCAGATGTGACTTTTATTACTAATGTTGGCCCACTACAAAAAGGATGTGGACAATTGAAGAGAATCCAGCAGAGGGCAACAAAAATGATCAGGGGGCTGGAGCACAAGACTTATGAAGAGAAGCTGATGGAACTAGGCTTGTTTAGTCTGCAGAAGAGAAGAGTGAGGGGGGATTTGATAGCAGCCTTTAACTACCTGAAAGGGGTTCCAGGGAGGATGGAGCTAGGCTGTTCTCAGTGGTGGCAGATGACAGAACAAGGAGCAACGGTCTCAAGTTGCAGTGGGGGAGGTCTAGGTTGGACATTAGGAAAAGGTTTTTCCCTAGGAGGGTGGTGAAGCACTGGAATGGGTTACCTAGGGAGGTGGTGGAATCCATCTTTAGAGGTTTTTAAGCCGTGGCTTGACAAAGCCCTGGCTGGGATGATTTAGTTGGGGTTGGTCCTGCTTTGAGCAGGGGGTTGGACTAGGTGACCTCCTCTTGTCCCTTCCAACCCTCATCTTCTATGATTCTGTGATTGGGAGGCATCAGAGCTCTGTGGGTGACAGCCCAGACATGAAGCATCAGGGGACCGCATGTCAGCACTGTTGATTAGTACATAGTGTCTGGCATCTATGCGCATCATATGTATTTTCTGCACCATATATCTCTTAGTATGCATTAAGCACAAATATTACAGCAGTTATAGAGCCTAAATTGGCCTATGATTTTGATATAACCCTGCCCACTTATGCTAAGTATCCCATAACCTCTTGCATTCACTGAAGTATGTTTTGGCTTGAGCAATTAGGGAATTTGTCAAGATCAGAGAGAGGAGTGCTTCATGAAAGCGGCGGATAGGGAGTCACTCTCACAGGCCTTGCCTGAAATGTCCCAAAAGAAGATGACAGGACATTTGATGGTTCTAGGCCTAATACAAACTTAGGAGGTGCCCTCATGCCCTTTGAACCTGAAACACATGTTTGAACAGAGAGAGGGGTTACACTGTGGTACCAGAAGAACAAGGTATAAAATGGATTGGTGACATGTCGGTTCAGATGACAAACACAGCACCTTGTACCTGCAGACAGGCTGGGTATAAATCGATGGCTTTAGGGTATAACTTGGACAGCACAGCTTCTGTGGGAGGTGAAAGTAACAGCGCTGCAACGAGATGGATTCCCAGAGACTGGTATCGTGTTGAACCTTTCTCCTGCACTATGTTATTGTTGATGTATAACATTCAACCCGACTTGTTGCTTAGTTGCTCTCTTCATTCTATTTCATGCCGAAGCAAAGAGTGGTCAAGCAACTGACCACACAGTTTGTGAGAAGGCCCGGCAGAGATGGAGGGAGTGGAACAGGACAGCAGGTGTCTGCGGGTCGGGATTGAAGCGCAGCGGCAGAGCTGTGTGTGTTCTGAGTGTTAGCCCAGACATGGGATAGAAGCTGGGTTACAAGCCGGGATTAATGGGCGTTGGCAGAGCTTTAGGGGGCGTGGAGGAGCCCAGGACTGGGATAGCAGGAGGCTGCGGGTTGGCAGATCTGTGAGGCGGGCTGTGACAGCCAGGGCACTATACAGTCAGGACTGAGGTGCACCTGTGTGTGCG
>NW_027133025.1:0-6070 GCF_026122565.2 Emydura macquarii macquarii | reverse complement strand
GTCACATCAGCGATCGGGACTTTGATGGAAACTCTATGGGGATTTTCAAGGAAATCTGAGACTATGCAAGCAAAACTGTCCTGTTTTAATGTTCTTATGCAGCTTTATCCTTCTTCAAAGTGTTTACCCACTTCTTGGGATAGAGGGCAGCTAAGCATGCAGGTGCTGTCTGGACTAGATGTTTCTAAAAGCTTGAATAGCCAAGAAGATTTGATGGGTTTTTGTTTTGTTTTTTAAAGCTTCAAATCTGCCTAAGCTTATGCAAAGCACTATCCTACTTCTTGGCAGAGTTAACAGGCAACGCTCTGCTCTGTAGACCTGGGAGTACACATGATCTAAAAGCTCTCTGGCCAGTGGAGAGCCAGAGATGGAGTGGGAGATGGAGGAGGGCAAAACTGTCCAGATAAATCACTGAGATTGTTCCAAAGTACCCAGGTAGCATCATCCCCACCACCCACTTCTTCAGTTGTTTAAGAAGGCTGGACTGGCATAAATCATCGGTGCTGTGTAAACACTTAGATTACATTTGCATTGTGTTGCTATGGTAACTTAACTGGAAGCCTTGGATAGATACACAAAAGCCATCTTGCTGCCTTGAGAATGTCTGATGCCTCCACACTGGAGAGAATCTGCTATGCATTTCTTTCTTTTTCTTTTCTCCCAATCATTGTGAATTGCACTGGGTTTGTGGCTTCCTAACTCTGTGAATAAAAGGGTTTGTACTGAGGACACCAAGATCTTTAAAAGCAAAGAAAGAGGAACATCTAGCTAGTGCAGTCTTACTCTCCTGCAGTAAGGAAGAAGCCTGTGCCACACACACACTGCCCTTCAGTGAGCTTGGGTATTTTGAGCCTATTTTGCTCCTAATGATGCAGAAATCCTTTGATCTGGCCTGTTTCATCTTGGATTACATTCTTTCTCTTCTTGCCCATCTGTAAAATCCTGCCAAAGAGCCTCTTCTTTGGAAAGAGAGTGAAGCTGGTGAACACAGCCTGCACTTGGGGAGAGATGCAAGCCCTTTTCAGGGCACTAAGCAGTTGGCTCTCCACTGATTACTCAAATGCTTATTGCGGGAGTATGTATGGCTGGCTCCTCCTGTCCATCAACCCCTGTGTGCTATGTATGACCATCTCACTTCCCCCCCCCCCCCCCCCCCCCCCCCACTCCCGTCCCCTTGATGCATTGGAAAGGAAGAATGACTCGACAGTCGGAATTCTATCTGTAGGCAAGGTGTGAGTGGCCCTCCCCTCGCTCGGTCAGCCGAAAGGGGGGCACTTTATTTGCATGGGCTCTGTATCTGCATAAGGCCACCTAGTTGCTGAGCAGCATGCTGGGAAATGGTCAGTTTTGGCTGCTATTGGGTTACAAATCACCGGAGTGTTAACTGCAGGGTTAATGAAATATTGTCTCCCTTTTGTATAAACAAATGGCGGCAGAACTGTGCTTACTCTGTTTTGATGAAATATTCACTCTCCGCTGAACAGAACTTAGCAAAGGAGGCGTATGGATGCCAGAGAGTATAAAATCAAGCATGAAGGGATTAGGGAATTCTGCTGAGGCTACGTTAGCCATGGCAAAGGGCTATCTGAAGGCATGAATTGATTATCTCCTTCTGCTGTTAAAAGGTAGAATTAATTATTTCTTTTGGAGTCTTTTGTTTTGTTAAAAGCAGGGACATTGCTCTTGTGTTAGTAGAAGGTTTTCCCATGAGCTGAAATTCATTAAGAGCTGAAATCACTAAAAGAACTGGGAAACCTTGACTGACAACCAGCAGAAAGGACCCAGCAGGGCCTGGAAGTGGCAGATGCCAGCAGTGGAGAGGGCCCCAGGTGGTGCGAGCCAGCAGCGGTCAGGTCCTGCAGATGGCAGGAGACAGCAGCGAAGGGGCCTGGTCAAGCCCACATCTGTCAGGAGCCTGCAGAAGGGGACTAGGGGCTGAGCCCCCAATCAAGAGGTGGACAATGCAACTACGACAGTCAGTACAGGGGAAAGCAAGAAGGGAAAGGCGAAGGACACACCCCACTTCTCTGGGGTGGATTCAACTCATTGAATTCATTAATTCTGTTTGCACTGTTTTCCAAACCAGCGCTGTATTACTTCCTCCCTGTTATTAAAAGGTTTACTTTCTACCCTCAGACTCTGTGCTTGTGAGAGGGGAAGTTTTGCCTTTTGTGGTGCTCAGGGGTTACTGTGTGATTTCCCAGGTGACTGGGTGGGGGCTCAAGCCGGTTTGGTGTTGTATCATTGACAGGGACCCCTAGATATAGAACCTGGCCCTTGCTGCTGCCAACGCTGTCTGGCAGAAGGGTTACATATCTAATGATGAGTGGACCCCTTAGAAAGTTCTTGGCATTCGTTTCAAATACACCTAGAAAATATTGGATGCTTCTCAGAACGTCGGGATTCTGCAAAATCAGGAAAGCTTGTTTCCTCTGGGGTATCGTCCCCTGGAGATTTCTAGCTGAGAGAAGAAGTGGCACTTTGAGATGTAGACACATATTAAAGAGAGGGCAAGGGGAATATCTGAGGTCCTTACAGGTGTGATCCTTAAAAGGAGTGAAGGTTTGGGGGGCATGCTTCTTCCTCCTTCAAAGCTAGTCTGGCCACCCCTAATTATGACAGTTTTTTTTTCTCTGAGTAGGAAGAAAATCTCTTGTGTAAATTCAAACTATTTCGTTGGCCAAATCTGTTTGCTAGGTCCCTCAACTAATACAACACTGCTTTGTATAGCAGTTTCATACCAGCTGGCGTATCCCAACGCACTTTATAAATGAAAGAGTGTATGCTATAACTTTCACACACTAAGGCAGTTGTGTAAAGACCACTCACATTTTCAAAAGTGCATACCCAGCTTAGGCACTGGTAACCCCCACATATGGACTTTAGGCTCTGGCAACCTGCAACATATGGACCTTATTGGGAGTTACATATGCTAATAACCACATGGGCATGCCAAATCCAGATGCCCATGCAGTGGTGGTTGCACGTGACTAAGTTGGGTGCAGAATTCTATGTGCTCTTTTAGAACCATCTTTTTGAGAATATGGGACTAAATAACAGTAATGCATTTTTCAGAAAACCAATAATGAGAGGGGAGCAGAAAGGCATAGGCAAGAGACAATAGATGAGACCATTAAGATGAGAGTTTATAAAGGCATGGTGAGTCAGAGAGACAATGAACTACAAGATTTCAGAAGGTTTCTTCTAGATGATAGGAGCTGCAGAGAAAGGGTCTGGCCCAAACTGCTCTGAGATTATGTAAAGGGGAAGAAAAGAGGCCAATGCTAGATGATAGGAAAGACACCATGCCTAATGGGTAAGCTGAAGAGAGACCATGGAAAGCTTTTAAAACTCCTCTATGGGGGAATCAGCATATGCAGTCCCATCTTGTGAGAGATCTCTCATCAAAGAGTTGGAGTTGAATTTGATTGCTCATCTAAACCACTTCAGTCTATAAAATCTGACCAATCATTTTGCAACAGGGTGCTTTTCCAAGACTTCTGTAGAGAGTCCAAATGGTTTTCACTAGAGAAATGCCTGGTTGGGCATTTCCCTCTCTCACCCCCATTCCCGAATGAAAATGTCCATTCCATCAAAAGTGATATGGTGGGTGAGATCTTTTATTGGACCAACTTCTAAAAATTGTTCTTTGTTCATTTTGTTGAACACTTCAAACATTTAATCAAAAGACATATTACATTATGGAAAAAAAATGTTTGGATAGAAAATTTCAAGCTATTCATAGAAACTCCTCTGAAGCAATGTCAGGGATACCGTACAATGGACTGGCCTCTCTCAGTGAGGTATTCTAGGAGCAATGATTCTTTTTAATGCAGTTTTAATCCAGTTGGAATTAAATATCAATACTATTGTGCAAAAGAATTACTATTGTTCCCAAAAAGAAACCTTTGCAGACCCAAGAGAAAAATGATAATTCCAAATAAACTAGCCACTAATTGAACTCAAAATTATGGGGAAAATATATTGTAATTACTACAGGCAATTACACTTGCTTCTCCATCTGTTTAGCACACAATCCTCTCCAGAAGAGTGTGCTAATAATGTCAGTGTGCACCTGAAATCTTGTAAGGAAACATTAATATTCCTCACTATGGCTTAGTGGCTGCTTGTTCGTTCAGCACATCTGTAAGCTTTATTGGTCTGTTTTTTAATTTTGATCAAGGCACCCCCCAACCATCCCTCATCCATATACAGATGAACCTTGTATTTCTCCCTCCGCTAAACCCTCAAAACCAGTAATTCTCACACGTAGCCAAACAGTTTCACACCACATCTAATTAATAGCAGAATATGGTCTTGTGTCCCTGAAACGGCACTGTATCTGTAGCTTGTTGGAATTATATATCTTAAAGCATAAATATCCCTAAACTATTCTTCTCCAAATGAACAAAAAATGTGTTTTGTGGTGGTAGTATCTCTGAGGGGGCAAATATAATTTTGCTTACTATTCTGCAATGGGCTTCCTGATCAGAAGTGTGGGATATCGATGTTTTGGGCACTGGACTGGGAACCATGAGACCTGCGTCCTACTATTGCTTCTTCCAGTGACTTAAGCAAGCCATATCTTCCTCTGCCATGTTTTTTCCTCATCTATAAAATGGGGATAATGCTACTTGCCGTTCTTTACAAAGTTCTTTGTAAAGTGCTTTGAGAACTACACGTGAAACATGCTGTGTATGTCTTACTAGTAGCAGTTACTGTATCCTCTGATTTCAAGACAGGATAACAGCTTTTTGTTTAGAAGAATGGAGGGATTCATGTGACATACAGGGTTTATTGCAAACCCTTAATTCCATACTGTTTTCTCCTACCCCCAAAACAAATGGGTGCAAAAATACAACGTGGGAGCAAAACATAGTTCTGATTAATGGATGCTCATCCTCCAGTAGGTCCCCAAAACTCCAAAGGCCTGATGCAAGCAAGCAGCCAGGGGAGTTAACTAGATTCTATATGCAAATGAAATGTGTCCATCTGGTCTCCTTTGAGTTCCCTGCAGAGTTCTCAAGTATGGATTGCACTTTTGCTCACTTTGCTCTATTCCATTTGCATTAGATACAACAAAAACTTGCTCAAAATGGCAAAGCTAAACTAGGGTTTCCCCCTTCTCATTTTTCTTTAAATAACCCCTATCAATTTGCCAAGGTTTGGCAACCCGGGCAAAGCTCTGAATAGGTCATAAAACCTGGCAAAGTTTGTTTTGTGAGAGCTTTTGTCTCATCTGTGTCTGCTCACTTGTAACAGTAACTTGTGTGTTAATATCTTTTAACCACAAGAATTTTATGCTAATCCAGGATAACAGTTTAACTAATGTTTATATCTTATATGACTGGCGGTATACTGTTTTATATGGGATTTTTTTTCCATAGCAACGCACTGACGTTAGAATAGCAGATTTGGCTTTGGGAATATGGGAGCCATTTCTGAAATACTAGAAATGATGACAAAAGGAGCACAGGAAATGACATGCCAAGGAAATAGCTCTTGTATAAATATTGCCCTAAAACTGGTGAGTAACTGCATGTGCAAAAATGGAAATTCATTTGTGTGCCTAACTGGCTCATGCAAATAGCCAATTGGAGAAGTAACTGGTTGAGTGCACATCCAAATGAGTGTGATTTTTCTTTTTTCACATGCAATCAAGGTGCACAAATACCAGGCATGTTTCTGAAAAAGTAGGCTATTAGGATAATAGGATATTTTTTTTAAGTATCCCCTCCTGTCCCTTTAAGATATAAAACCTAGGTAGACGGTTAACAAGGTAATTTATCACTGTGTTGTTGGAGTGCCTTCCATCTCTGCTTACTCTAAGGGTTTTTTGTACTTGGAAATAAAAAAAAAGTTATTGCAAAGACAAGGAATGTTGCTCACTCCAGATACCATGATCATCTCTCTAATGGACATGACAACAGGAATTCTGTGTCAGTTGAACGCTTTCTATATTCCATTTTTCTAGCAGGTAACAGGCCTGATATAGGACAACAGCAGTCTCGGGTCAATGACTATGTCTTTGTTTAACCACGGCCCAAAACAATCAGAGGAACTTTAAACG